>NC_056732.1:871383320-871414691 GCF_019279795.1 Protopterus annectens
CCAAAAAACTGTTTTTAGCAAGGTATTATGACTGTTATTCTGAATAATAAAAACAGCGTTGAAAATTACAGTGTCTTTTATGGTAGGTGTATGTTTGAGTCCTTATATATGAAACCTAACTTGTGCTAGAAACAAACCGGCATTGCCATATATATATTTTTTTCACATCTTTGATGTGAAACAAATTTGACCTATGAATGTTTGCCGTTTTAGAAAACAACTTTTTACATACAACTTACTTTGTAAAAGTCTGATAAAGTAGTTACTTGTAATTTGTATGTCATACTTTTAAATATATAGCTTAGCTGGTCCCTTCTATTCCTTAATGTATCTTACAATACATGCTTTTATATATGTTTTTTACATATATGTTTTTTATAAAATTTTAACAATTTTTTATGGTTAGAAAGGATGTGTATTGTGGTACATGTTTACACTTCTGTATAAACTTGTAATTTTATAATTGATGCATTTTAGGAAACAGGAAGATGTCACTTCCTGAATGTTTCGATATATTTGGAGTGTGTGTGTTTTATTTTACATTTCCTCTGAAGAAGCCACAGTATTCTGTGGCGAAAACGCTTTGTTTTTCTTTTTGAATAAATCGCGTTAAGGATTTTTCTTGTTGAGTTACTTTGTCTGACAAGGACCTCGTTTTTCTCTTCACTGGTTTATTTTTGGTTTTTTCGCTAGTTTGTGGTTTGTTTCTACGAGGTGTCCTGTTTGTCTTGGTGATTGTTAACTCAATTAGATTATGGCAGGTGTAAATGAAAACACCAATATGGATGTCGCTGGCTTACTCGCCGGACTTGCTGAGAGACTGGACCAGCTAAACTCAAGAATAGATGACATGCAAGCCGTGATACGGATGCCTAAAACGGGAACTTCTGGTGTTGTAAACGCCAGTGGTTCGAGCCAAGCCAGCTTTGATGATTGGATACCGGCAGGACAACCGGAACAACAACAACCGCCCACCAGCACTAATTTGGGGCTAACAGACACTACGGAAGGCATTTTTCCACCGTCCGGTGAAGGACTTGGACTTAGTGAAACCGCAGGACGTCCTGCTAGTTATGCTGTAATTGTCACAAGTGAACGCTCTAATTCACGGACTGATAGAACTGAAACGAGAAACTTTAACAACAGACCTGAGGAGATAATTCCAGGTCTACCTGATTTGGGAGGATGGCTATTGGACACTGCTAATTTGGCGTTTGGGCAACAAGGTATGCTGTCTGGCAATGATGCATTAAATAACAGAAATGTATGTTTAGCAGACAAACTGAAATTGTTCGATTCCAAACTGCTTAAATTAAAAAAATTGCAGTTGGAATCAGCTTACTTTAAGCAATGTGTTAGTGAGAACTTAATACCTAAAGGGTTACGGAACAGCTTTGTACCATCAGGCCTAATAACTGATCAGGCTTTTTTTACAGATTTGGAAGCACTTTTCCAACAGCAGGGTGTACACCTGTTGGAACTCATTATTAAGTATTATGCATAACATATTGATTTATTAATGGATGAAATCAACAGTTTGGACAACGATATAAAACTAGACTTGGACTTTACTAGATATAAATTTGACTATGGCAGGATTTTATCTAGTATTGACACGTTGTTACTTAAATTAAAAGCTAATAAAAATAAAAAATTGGTTAGGGACAGGGAAGCTTACTCCAACAAATGTGCTTATCCTAAATTGAAGGGACTTAACATCACCCGACCAACTCCTGTGAGTGATAGCCAGACGTCCGATAGAGTGGACGACAGGAGTGGACTTGATGATATAATTGAGGAGAACAATGAGAGTCATAGTAGTATAGGTCCAAGACGAAGTAATAGAATAAAAGGCTTCACTAGAAATAATGCAGGGCCCGGCAATAATCAGCACAATTCAGGTTGCAATAATAATGTAGTTAACCACAGTAATGGTAATAATTTTTTAGGCCAACGCAACAGCAGGCCTTACACGAACAGGAGAAAGAACTAACATCGGCCTTTGAGTCTGATCGACCTTTGGCTGATTTTCCATCTCCCTCACCAACTGTTCATGCTTCCCCGGTTATACTTACTAATATGAACAGAGATTTTAAGATTTATAACTTCTCTGATGTCATTCTTGATAAGCAACTAATAGAATTATTAGCTTTGGTAATTCTTTTGTCCCATGTAAATCTGGGAGTATTGCTAAGGAAATCATAGAACTAAAATGTTTTGTGAGGAAAATGAACTTAAAGTTAGTATTCAACCAACAAAATAATGGGGATAATGTAAATACTGGAGGGTGTGGTGATGGACTACCGACCTTGAGATTAGCTAGCGTCTTCAATCCACCATTGCATACAGAACTACAACTCTTTGAGAACATATGTGAAGTAGATTTCAGGCATCTTGCTAATAACAATAATGACAGGGTAAATAAAGGCAACTCAAACATTTCCAAGGAGCAATTTATGTTACTGGACGAGTTTTGCCATTTACCTGTATGATTAATAAAACCTGACAAGGGAGGGGGCCTGGTCTTACTTGACAACCTTACATATAACGAGAAGATGGCTAGAGTGTTTGACACTGATGCTTATATAAAGTCTTCCAAAAGTGAGGTGAATGGTCAAATTCAGAGAATTAGGGGTTACTTTAGGGACTTATTCCTGACTGGAAAAATTGACATAGACTTGTACAATTATATCGACATTAATTGTCCTAAAACACCTGTCATGTTTGGAATCCCTAAGATTCATAAGAGCATTAGTAACCCACCTATGAGGGCTTTGATAGATGGGAGGTCGTCCATCACATACCCCTGTTCAAAACTTATAACTAACATCTTGGACAAATACATTAAGGCCATTCCTAGTATATGTAAAGATTCGTGGTCCTTCCTTGGAAACATCAATGGTATCCCACATAATGGAGAAAATAATTTTCTAACCATAGATGTGGTAGACCTTACACTTGTATACCGCATCAGGAAGCGGTAGAGTGGATAGGTTCCATGCTACAGACCTTTGGGGCTTCAAGGGTGGAAGTAGACTTAGTAACGGAAATACTTGATATTGTTCTGACTTCCAATTATTTCACCTTTAATGGTGACTTCTTCCTTCAAAAACGTGGTGTAGCGATGGGCTCCCCTTGTGGGGCAGGAGTAGCAAACTATGTCATGGGGTACTGGGAGGCAAATATACTAAGGAAGATCCCTGGGATTATGGAACCAGTAATGTTCTATACCAGGTTCCTGGACGATATTTTTATCTTGTTCAGGGGCTCGGAATTAGAAGCTGCAGGTTTTGTTGAAACTATGAATTCAACAACTGAATTCTTGAAATTCACATCCAAATTTTCAACATGTGAGATCGATTACCTTGATGTCAGGTTAGTAAAGGACCCCTTAAGTGGAGGACTGACGTCAACAGTATTTAGAAAGTCCACATACTGCAATTCTTTCCTGCACTTCTCCAGTTTCCACCCGTATCAACAGAAACGGTCTATTGTAAAAGGACAACTGGTGAGGGCAGGAAGAATGTGCAGTACTTTGATTGATTTCACTAAGGAATGTGAATTATTGAGAGAAATGTTCAGTAACCGGGGATACCCTGACCAAATGTTATTAGATCTTGTTGAAGAAGTGACAACTAAGAGAATAAATGGTTTTTATAAACCTTTATTAACCCAACAGGACTTGACATATTCTGACCCTATTTCTGATATTGTACCAATTGAGACCAACTTGAATGAGGGTGAGATAGTTACATCTACAACCCTGGGTGAAGAATGTGATTTCTCTTTGAGTTTCATTACGACCTTCAGTAGAAACTCTAGAGGGATCTTGGCCATAATATGCAAAAACTGGCACTTTATTTCTTCAAACTCATTTTTGGCTGAAAAACTAGGTAGTAGACCTAGGTTTATCTTTAAAAGATCACACAACCTTAAGGAATTAGTACAGAGAGATGTACCGCAAAATACATTTCATAAAAGGAGAGGTATGTTTAAATGCGTTTTTTGTAAACTGTGCAACAGTGTCAGAACAGGCGAAACATTTATGGTCAGGGACAAGAAGTACCATATTCATTTCACTCTTAACTCTGAAAGTAAATCTATCATATATATTGCCATGTGTGTTTGTTGCCAAGCGTTCTACATCGGAAAAACGGACCGTAGAGTCCGAGACCGAATGTACGAACACATGTATGCCATCAGGAACGACAAGAGCGACAACGCACTGGCAAAACATATAGGTCTAAATCCAGGTCATAGTTTCCAGTTTATGGCCATTGACCAAGTACCACTGAAAATGAGGGGTGGCCCTTTTTCGTTAATCCTAGAGAATCGGGAATTAGAATGGCAGTTACGCCTTGACGCGTTTAGACATCCTGGCTTGAATAGTAACTGCAATATTGCCCCTGTTTTAAAACTTAGAAGTTACCTTAGATAAACCAGTGGCTAAACTCCAAAAAACTGTTTTTAGCAAGGTATTATGACTGTTATTCTGAATAATAAAAACAGCGTTGAAAATTACAGTGTCTTTTATGGTAGGTGTATGTTTGAGTCCTTATATATGAAACCTAACTTGTGCTAGAAACAAACCGGCATTGCCATATATATATTTTTTTCACATCTTTGATGTGAAACAAATTTGACCTATGAATGTTTGCCGTTTTAGAAAAACAACTTTTTACATACAACTTACTTTGTAAAAGTCTGATAAAGTAGTTACTTGTAATTTGTATGTCATACTTTTAAATATATAGCTTAGCTGGTCCCTTCTATTCCTTAATGTATTTTACAATACATGCTTTTATATATGTTTTTTACATATATGTTTTTTATAAAATTTTAACAATTTTTTATGGTTAGAAAGGATGTGTATTGTGGTACATGTTTACACTTCTGTATAAACTTGTAATTTTATAATTGATGCATTTTAGGAAACAGGAAGATGTCACTTCCTGAATGTTTCGATATATTTGGAGTGTGTGTGTTTTATTTTACATTTCCTCTGAAGAAGCCACAGTATTCTGTGGCGAAAACGCTTTGTTTTTCTTTTTGAATAAATCGCGTTAAGGATTTTTCTTGTTGAGTTACTTTGTCTGACAAGGACCTCGTTTTTCTCTTTACTTGTTTATTTTTGGTTTTTTCGCTAGTTTGTGGTTTGTTTCTACGAGGTGTCCTGTTTGTCTTGGTGATTGTTAACTCAATTAGATTATGGCAGGTGTTAATGAAAACACCAATATGGATGTCGCCGGCTTACTCGCCGAACTTGCTGAGAGACTGGACCAGCTAAACTCAAGAATAGATGACATGCAAGCCGTGATACGGATGCCTAGAACGGGAACTTCCGGTGTTGTAAACGCCAGTGGTTCGAGCCAAGCCAGCTTTGATGATTGGGACAACCGGAACGACAACAACCGTCCACCAGCACTAATTTGAGGCTAACAGACACTACGGAAGGCATTTTTCCATCGTCCGGTGAAGGACTTGGACTTAGTGAAACCGCAGGACGTCCTGCTAGTTATGCTGTAGTTGTCACAAGTGAACGCTCTAATTCACGGACTGATAGAACTGAAACGAGAAACTTTAACAACAGACCTGAGGAGATAATTCCAGGTCTACCTGATTTGGGAGGATGGCTATTGGACACTGCTAATTTGGCGTTTGGGCAACAAGGTATGCTGTCTGGCAATGATGCATTAAATAACAGAAATGTATGTTTAGCAGACAAACTGAAATTGTTCGATTCCAAACTGCTTAAATTAAAAAAATTGCAGTTGGAATCAGCTTACTTTAAGCAATGTGTTAGTGAGAACTTAATACCTAAAGGGTTACGGAACAGCTTTGTACCATCAGGCCTAATAACTGATCAGGCTTTTTTTACAGATTTGGAAGCACTTTTCCAACAGCAGGGTGTACACCTGTTGGAACTCATTATTAAGTATTATGCATAACATATTGATTTATTAATGGATGAAATCAACAGTTTGGACAACGATATAAAACTAGACTTGGACTTTACTAGATATAAATTTGACTATGGCAGGATTTTATCTAGTATTGACACGTTGTTACTTAAATTAAAAGCTAATAAAAATAAAAAATTGGTTAGGGACAGGGAAGCTTACTCCAACAATTGTGCTTATCCTAAATTGAAGGGACTTAACATCACCCGACCAACTCCTGTGAGTGATAGCCAGACGTCCGATAGAGTGGACGACAGGAGTGGACTTGATGATATAATTGAGGAGAACAATGAGAGTCATAGTAGTATAGGTCCAAGACGAAGTAATAGAATAAAAGGCTTCACTAGAAATAATGCAGGGCCCGGCAATAATCAGCACAATTCAGGTTGCAATAATAATGTAGTTAACCACAGTAATGGTAATAATTTTTTAGGCCAACGCAACAGCAGGCCTTACACGAACAGGAGAAAGAACTAACATCGGCCTTTGAGTCTGATCGACCTTTGGCTGATTTTCCATCTCCTCACCAACTGTTCATGCTTCCCCGGTTATACTTACTAATATGAACAGAGATTTTAAGATTTATAACTTCTCTGATGTCATTCTTGATAAGCAACTAATAGAATTATTAGCTTTTGGTAATTCTTTTGTCCCAAGTAAATCTGGGAGTATTGCTAAGGAAATCATAGAACTAAAATGTTTTGTGAGGAAAATGAACTTAAAGTTAGTATTCAACCAACAAAATAATGGGGATAATGTAAATACTGGAGGGTGTGGTGATGGACTACCGACCTTGAGATTAGCTAGCATCTTCAATCCACCATTGCATACAGAACTACAACTTTTTGAGAACATATGTGAAGTAGATTTCAGGCATCTCGCTAATAACAATAATGACAGGGTAAATAAAGGCAACTCAAACATTTCCAAGGAGCAATTTATGTTACTGGACGAGTTTTGCCATTTACCTGTACGATTAATAAAACCTGACAAGGGAGGGGGCCTGGTCTTACTTGACAACCTTACATATAACGAGAAGATGGCTAGAGTGTTTGACACTGATGCTTATATAAAGTCTTCCAAAAGTGAGGTGAATGGTCAAATTCAGAGAATTAGGGGTTACTTTAGGGACTTATTCCTGACTGGAAAAATTGACATAGACTTGTACAATTATATCGACATTAATTGTCCTAAAACACCTGTCATGTTTGGAATCCCTAAGATTCATAAGAGCATTAGTAACCCACCTATGAGGGCTTTGATAGATGGGAGGTCGTCCATCACATACCCCTGTTCGAAACTTATAACTAACATCTTGGACAAATACATTAAGGCCATTCCTAGTATATGTAAAGATTCGTGGTCCTTCCTTGGAAACATCAATGGTATCCCACATAATGGAGAAAATAATTTTCTAACCATAGATGTGGTAGACCTTTACACTTGTATACCGCATCAGGAAGCGGTAGAGTGGATAGGTTCCATGCTACAGACCTTTGGGGCTTCAAGGGTGGAAGTAGACTTAGTAACGGAAATACTTGATATTGTTCTGACTTCCAATTATTTCACCTTTAATGGTGACTTCTTCCTTCAAAAACGTGGTGTAGCGATGGGCTCCCCTTGTGGGGCAGGAGTAGCAAACTATGTCATGGGGTACTGGGAGGCAAATATACTAAGGAAGATCCCTGGGATTATGGAACCAGTAATGTTCTATACCAGGTTCCTGGACGATATTTTTATCTTGTTCAGGGACTCGGAATTAGAAGCTGCAGGTTTTGTTGAAACTATGAATTCAACAACTGAATTCTTGAAATTCACATTCAAATTTTCAACATGTGAGATTGACTACCTTGATGTTAGGTTAATAAAGGACTCTGTGAGTGGAGGACTGACCTCAACAGTATTTAGAAAGTCTACATACTGCAATTCATTCCTGCACTTCTCCAGTTTCCACCCGTATCAACAGAAACGGTCTATTGTAAAAGGACAACTGGTGAGGGCAGGAAGAATGTGCAGTACTTTGATTGATTTCACTAAGGAATGTGAATTATTGAGAGAAATGTTCAGTAACCGGGGATACCCTGACCAAATGTTATTAGATCTTGTTGAAGAAGTGACAACTAAGAGAATAAATGGTTTTATAAACCTTTATTAACCCAACAGGACTTGACATATTCTGACCCTATTTCTGATATTGTACCAATTGAGACCAACTTGAATGAGGGTGAGATAGTTACATCTACAACCCTGGGTGAAGAATGTGATTTCTCTTTGAGTTTCATTACGACCTTCAGTAGAAACTCTAGAGGATCTTGGCCATAATATGCAAAACTGGCACTTTATTTCTTCAAACTCATTTTTGGCTGAAAAACTAGGTAGTAGACCTAGGTTTATCTTTAAAAGATCACACAACCTTAAGGAATTAGTACAGAGAGATGTACCGCAAAATACATTTCATAAAAGGAGAGGTATGTTTAAATGCGTTTTTTGTAAACTGTGCAACAGTGTCAGAACAGGCGAAACATTTATGGTCAGGGACAAGAAGTACCATATTCATTTCACTCTTAACTCTGAAAGTAAATCTATCATATATATTGCCATGTGTGTTTGTTGCCAAAGCGTTCTACATCGGAAAAACGGACCGTAGAGTCCGAGACCGAATGTACGAACACATGTATGCCATCAGGAACGACAAGAGCGACAACGCACTGGCAAAACATATAGGTCTAAATCCAGGTCATAGTTTCCAGTTTATGGCCATTGACCAAGTACCACTGAAAATGAGGGGTGGCCCTTTTTCGTTAATCCTAGAGAATCGGGAATTAGAATGGCAGTTACGCCTTGACGCGTTTAGACATCCTGGCTTGAATAGTAACTGCAATATTGCCCCTGTTTTAAAACTTAGAAGTTACCTTAGATAAACCAGTGGCTAAACTCCAAAAAACTGTTTTTAGCAAGGTATTATGACTGTTATTCTGAATAATAAAAACAGCGTTGAAAATTACAGTGTCTTTTATGGTAGGTGTATGTTTGAGTCCTTATATATGAAACCTAACTTGTGCTAGAAACAAACCGGCATTGCCATATATATATTTTTTTCACATCTTTGATGTGAAACAAATTTGACCTATGAATGTTTGCCGTTTTAGAAAAACAACTTTTTACATACAACTTACTTTGTAAAAGTCTGATAAAGTAGTTACTTGTAATTTGTATGTCATACTTTTAAATATATAGCTTAGCTGGTCCCTTCTATTCCTTAATGTATCTTACAATACATGCTTTTATATGTTTCTTACATATATGTTTTTTATAAAATTTTAACAATTTTTTATGGTTAGAAAGGATGTGTATTGTGGTACATGTTTACACTTCTGTATAAACTTGTAATTTTATAATTGATGCATTTTAGGAAACAGGAAGATGTCACTTCCTGAATGTTCCGATATATTTGGAGTGTGTGTGTTTTATTTTACATTTCCTCTGAAGAAGCCACAGTATTCTGTGGCAAAAACGCTTTGTTTTTCTTTTTGAATAAATCGCGTTAAGGATTTTTCTTGTTGAGTTACTTTGTCTGACAAGGACCTCGTTTTTCTCTTCACTGGTTTATTTTTGGTTTTTTCGCTAGTTTGTGGTTTGTTTCTACGAGGTGTCCTGTTTGTCTTGGTGATTGTTAACTCAATTAGATTATGGCAGGTGTAAATGAAAACACCAATATGGATGTCGCTGGCTTACTCGCCGGACTTGCTGAGAGACTGGACCAGCTAAACTCAAGAATAGATGACATGCAAGCCGTGATACGGATGCCTAAAACGGGAACTTCTGGTGTTGTAAACGCCAGTGGTTCGAGCCAAGCCAGCTTTGATGATTGGATACCGGCAGGACAACCGGAACGACAACAACCATCGACCAGCACTAATTTGGGGCTAGCAGACACTACGGAAGGCATTTTTGCACCGTCCGGTGAAGGACTTGGACTTAGTGAAACCGCAGGACGTCCTGCTAGTTATGCTGTAGTTGTCACAAGTGAACGCTCTAATTCACGGACTGATAGAACTGAAATGAGAAACTTTAACAACAGACCTGAGGAGATAATTCCAGGTCTACCTGATTTGGGAGGATGGCTATTGGACACTGCTAATTTGGCGTTTGGGCAACAAGGTATGTTTTCTAGCAATGATGCATTAAATAACAGAAATGTATGTTTAGCAGACAAACTGAAATTGTTCTATTCCAAACTGCTTAAATTAAAAAAATTGCAGTTGGAATCGGCTTACTTTAAGCAATGTGTTAGTGAGAACTTAATACCTAAAGGGTTACGGAACAGCTTTGTACCATCAGGCCTAATAACTGATCAGGCTTTTTTTACGGATTTGGAAGCACTTTTCCAACAGCAGGGTGTACACCTGTTGGAACTCATTATTAAGTATTATGCACAACATATTGATTTATTAATGGATGAAATCAACAATTTGGACAACGATATAAAACTAGACTTGGACTTTACTAGATATGAATTTGACTATGGCAAGATTTTATCTAGTATTGACACGTTGTTACTTAAATTAAAAGCTAATAAAAATAAAAAATTGGTTAGGGACAGGGAAGCTTACTCCAACAAATGTGCTTATCCTAAATTGAAGGGACTTAACATCACCCGGCCAACTCCTGTGAGTGATAGCCAGACGTCCGATAGAGTGGATGACAGGAGTGGACTTGATGATATAATTGAGGAGAACAATGAGAGTCATAGTAGTGTAGGTCCAAGACGAAGTAATAGAATAAAAGGCTTCACTAGAAATAATGCAGGGCCCGGCAATAATCAGCACAATTCAGGTGGCAATAATAATGTAGTTAACCACAGTAATGGTAATAATTTTTTAGGCCAACGCAACAGCAGGCCTTACACGAACAGGAGAAAGAACTAACATCGGCCTTTGAGTCTGATCGACCTTTGGCTGATTTTCCATCTCCCTCACCAACTGTTCATGCTTCCCCGGTTATACTTACTAATATGAACAGAGATTTTAAGATTTATAACTTCTCTGATGTCATTCTTGATAAGCAACTAATAGAATTATTAGCTTTTGGTAATTCTTTTGTCCCAAGTAAATCTGGGAGTATTGCTAAGGAAATCATAGAACTAAAATGTTTTGTGAGGAAAATGAACTTAAAGTTAGTATTCAACCAACAAAATAATGGGGATAATGTAAATACTGGAGGGTGTGGTGATGGACTACCGACCTTGAGATTAGCTAGCGTCTTCAATCCACCATTGCATACAGAACTACAACTTTTTGAGAACATATGTGAAGTAGATTTCAGGCATCTCGCTAATAACAATAATGACAGGGTAAATAAAGGCAACTCAAACATTTCCAAGGAGCAATTTATGTTACTGGACGAGTTTTGCCATTTACCTGTACGATTAATAAAACCTGACAAGGGAGGGGGCCTGGTCTTACTTGACAACCTTACATATAACGAGAAGATGGCTAGAGTGTTAGACACTGATGCTTATATAAAGTCTTCCAAAAGTGAGGTGAATGGTCAAATTCAGAGAATTAGGGGTTACTTTAGGGACTTATTCCTGACTGGAAAAATTGACATAGACTTGTACAATTATATCGACATTAATTGTCCTAAAATACCTGTCATGTTTGGAATCCCTAAGATTCATAAGAGCATTAGTAACCCACCTATGAGGGCTTTGATAGATGGGAGGTCGTCCATCACATACCCCTGTTCGAAACTTATAACTAACATCTTGGACAAATACATTAAGGCCATTCCTAGTATATGTAAAGATTCGTGGTCCTTCCTTGGAAACATCAATGGTATCCCACATAATGGAGAAAATAATTTTCTAACCATAGATGTGGTAGACCTTTACACTTGTATACCGCATCAGGAAGCGGAAGAGTGGATAGGTTCCATGCTACAGACCTTTGGGGCTTCAAGGGTGGAAGTAGACTTAGTAACGGAAATACTTGATATTGTTCTGACTTCCAATTATTTCACCTTTAATGGTGACTTCTTCCTTCAAAAACGTGGTGTAGCGATGGGCTCCCCTTGTGGGGCAGGAGTAGCAAACTATGTCATGGGGTACTGGGAGGCCAATATACTAAGGAAGATCCCTGGGATTATGGAACCAGTAATGTTCTATACCAGGTTCCTGGACGATATTTTTATCTTGTTCAGGGCTCGGAATTAGAAGCTGCAGGTTTTGTTGAAACTATGAATTCAACAACTGAATTCTTGAAATTCACATCCAAATTTTCAACATGTGAGATCGATTACCTTGACGTCAGGTTAGTAAAGGACCCCTTAAGTGGAGGACTGACGTCAACAGTATTTAGAAAGTCCACATACTGCAATTCTTTCCTGCACTTCTCCAGTTTCCACCCGTATCAACAGAAACGGTCTATTGTAAAAGGACAACTGGTGAGGGCAGGAAGAATGTGCAGTACTTTGATTGATTTCACTAAGGAATGTGAATTATTGAGAGAAATGTTCAGTAACCGGGGATACCCTGACCAAATGTTATTAGATCTTGTTGAAGAAGTGACAACTAAGAGAATAAATGGTTTTTATAAACCTTTATTAACCCAACAGGACTTGACATATTCTGACCCTATTTCTGATATTGTACCAGTTGAGACCAACTTGAATGAGGGTGAGATAGTTACATCTACAACCCTGGGTGAAGAATGTGATTTCTCTTTGAGTTTCATTACGACCTTCAGTAGAAACTCTAGAGGATCTTGGCCATAATATGTAAAAACTGGCACTTTATTTCTTCAAACTCATTTTTGGCTGAAAAACTAGGTAGTAGACCTAGGTTTATCTTTAAGAGATCACACAACCTTAAGGAATTAGTACAGAGAGATGTACCGCAAAATACATTTCATAAAAGGAGAGGTATGTTTAAATGCGGTTTTTGTAAACTGTGCAACAGTGTCAGAACAGGCAAAACATTTATGGTCAGGGACAAGAAGTACCATATTCATTTCACTCTTAACTGTGAAAGTAAATCTATCATATATATTGCCATGTGTGTTTGTTGCCAAGCGTTCTACATTGGAAAAACGGACCGTAGAGTCCGAGACCGAATGTACGAACACATGTATGCCATCAGGAACGACAAGAGCGACAATGCACTGGCAAAACATATAGGTCTAAATCCAGGTCATAGTTTCCAGTTTATGGCCATTGACCAAGTACCACTGAAAATGAGGGGTGGCCCTTTTTCGTTAATCCTAGAGAATCGGGAATTAGAATGGCAGTTACGCCTTGACGCTTAGACATCCTGGCTTGAATAGTAACTGCAATATTGCCCCTGTTTTAAAACTTAGAAGTTACCTTAGATAAACCAGTGGCTAAACTCCAAAAAACTGTTTTTAGCAAGGTATTATGACTGTTATTCTGAATAATAAAAACAGCGTTGAAAATTACAGTGTCTTTTATGGTAGGTGTATGTTTGAGTCCTTATATATGAAACCTAACTTGTGCTAGAAACAAACCGGCATTGCCATATATATTTTTTTTTCACATCTTTGATGTGAAACAAATTTGACCTATGAATGTTTGCCGTTTTAGAAAAACAACTTTTTACATACAACTTACTTTGTAAAAGTCTGATAAAGTAGTTACTTGTAATTTGTATGTCATACTTTTAAATATATAGCTTAGCTGGTCCCTTCTATTCCTTAATGTATCTTACAATACATGCTTTTATATATGTTTTTTACATATATGTTTTTTATAAAATTTTAACCATTTTTTATGGTTAGAAAGGATGTGTATTGTGGTACATGTTTACACTTCTGTATAAACTTGTAATTTTATAATTGATGCATTTTAGGAAACAGGAAGATGTCACTTCCTGAATGTTCCGATATATTTGGAGTGTGTGTGTTTTATTTTACATTTCCTCTGAAGAAGCCACAGTATTCTGTGGCGAAAACGCTTTGTTTTTCTTTTTGAATAAATCGCGTTAAGGATTTTTCTTGTTGAGTTACTTTGTCTGACAAGGACCTCGTTTTTCTCTTCATTTATTTATTTATATACATATATGTATATTTATATCAGATTTATTTATATATATTTATATATATGTTTACAGAGCTAGTGATAACTGTAAGTCAAACTACAGCCACAGAAATATAATGGAGGTTTTTGAGATTGGTAGAGGAAATATAGCTGTTCAGAATAGTTTTGTATGAGAACATTTTAAATATACATTTGTGATTTGGGATGGTTTTCTTTTTTTTTTGTAGTGTGATGATTAGCAAACTTCCTTCCTTTCATTTCTTCACACGCAGACACTTCTGGATTAATTTTATTCTCCCTTTTTCTGCTTGTTGCATTTATTGCTTGTTATCATAGGTGATCCTGAGAGTGGCACTGTGGAACTCCTACCTCTTGATGTCGGAATATTGTCAGCTTCTGATGATTATGGTGGTGATGAATAGGCACAGTCTGAGGGTGCAGAGGGTCAGTCTGACTCTGACACTGTGGCTAACACATCCCCTGCCCATATTTTGGACATAGCCAGGATGTCTACACATGCCCATGACACAGAGACCTCTGGTATAGGACTTGTTGAAAGTGAAAAACTTGATCAGACTAGTGTGATTATTTCATTTGTAGAGCCAGTTGTTTCTCCCAGGGTGCTGAAAGGAGGCCTGTTGACTACTCTTCTCCAAATATTAATGTGTCATTAGGTGCCAACAGATATATGTGTCGGGCCATAGAGGAGGCACAGGCATGCTCCACCAGGTCTTCGGAAGTGACAGTGCAACTACTAAACATCATGCATTCTGACAAGAGTGACCCCCTGAACCATGTCAGCAGCTCCTTAGACAGTATGAATGACACACTGGTTCATGCAGTGTCTGTGATGGAATGTCTGTTGTGGGAGGATGGGCATCCATGTGGCCAAAGAGATGCTACATCTTCTGCTTTTAGCAGACATGGCTATACAAGATCCAGCTCCCATAGAGATGCTATATCCACTGCTCCATCTGTGCTCTTAGTGACCACACCCAGATGTGGTAGGCCACAGGATGGTGGTCCTGGTCATAGTTGTGAGAAGAACTCATCCATTAGATATTGCTCAGCTTCACCTTGACTTCATTGAAGTAGCAGTACACCTCCTGATAGAAGTGCTTCTCGTGGTTGGCGGTGATGTTGCTGAACTGAGTAGTCTACCATGTGCAGCTTACATCTGTCATAGATTCCAGGACATTGTATTATTTTATTTATTTTTACTTTTATTTAACATTTGTTTAGCGGGATGGTCCAACTGGACAATAGTGTCCATTTTCAGAGGAGGCCCGAGGAGAAAAGCTCCAGCAAAGTACAAATACATGTCTAGTACAATAATGAAAATGTGTACTATGCAGCTTATAGGCATCGACTTAGTCTAGCAGAGATCAGCAAAGCAATTTATATACATAGGAGATTAATCAACAAAAATATATACATGAGGGATGAGATTAACTCATAAAAAAGTACAAATACAGTACAGCATGTCTTAGATTTTCTTAAGCCTCTACATTACATTTAGCATGTCATCTAACAGGATACCATTTACAACTGCGAAGACGACAAGGGGATATGAGTAAAGGAGAAGGAGGTTACAGAAGTTATAGAGTGGATAGAAGTGTAGTTAGAGGTTATATCTGAGTGAGGATGACAAGGGGATATAGGTAAGAGAGGAGGGTGTTACAGGAGTTATAGAGGGGATAGAAGTGTAGTTAGAGGTTATATCTGAATGAAGAAGACAAGGGGATATAGGTAAGAGAGGAGGGTGTTACAGGAGTTATAGAGGGGATAGAAGTGTAGTTAGAGGTTGTATATGAGTGAGGAAGACAAGGGGATATAGGCAAGGGAGGAGGAGGTTACAGGAGTTATAGAATGGATAGAAGTGTAGTTAGAGGTTATTTCTGAGTGAGGAAGACAAGGGTATATATGAAAGTGAGAAGGAGGTTAGAGGAGTTAGAGTGGACAGAAGTGTATATAGAGGTTATATCTGAGAGGAAGACAAGGGGATATAGGTAAGGGAGGAGGATGTTACAGCAGTTATAGAGTGGCTAGAAGTGTAGTTACAGGTTATAGCTGAGTGAGTAAGTCAAGGGGATATAGGTAAGGGAGGAGGAGGTAAAAGGAGTTATAGAGTGGATAGAAGTGTAGTTACAGGTTATATCTGAGTGGGTAAAACAAGGGGATATAGGTAAGGGTGGAGGAGGTTGCAGGAGTTAGAGTGGATAGATGTGAAGTTAGAGATTATATGTGAGAGGGAGGGAGACGCGGGGATATAGGTAAGAGAGAAGGAGGTTACATGAGTTAAAGAGTGGATAGAAGTTTAGTTAGAGGATATATCTGAATGAGGACGACAATGGGATATAGGTAAGAGAGAAAGAGGTTACAGTAGTTATAGAATTGATAGAAGTGTAGTTAGAGGTTATATCTGAGTGAGGAAGACAAGGGAATATAGGTAAGGGAGGAGGATATTACAGGAGTCATAGAGTGGATAGAGGTGAACTTAGAGGTTATATCTGAGTAAGGAAGACAAGTATATAGGTAAGGGAAGAGGAGGTTGCAGGAGTCATAGAGTGGATAGAAGTGTAGTTAGAGGTTATTTCTGAGTGAGAAAGACAAGGGGATATAGATTATGGAGAAGGAGGTTACAGGAGTTATAGAGTGGAAAGAAGTGTAGTTAGAGGTTATATCTGAGCGAGGAAGACAAGGTGATATAAGTAAGGTAGGGGGATGCTACAGGAGGTATAGAGTGGATAGATGTGTAGTTAGAGGTTATATCTGAGTAAAGAAGTCAAGGGGATATAAGTAAGGGAGGGGGATGTTACAGGAGTTATACAATGGATAGAAGTGTAGTTAGAGGTTACATCTGAGTGAGGAAGACAAGGGGATATAGGTAAGGGAGAAGGAGGTTACAGGAGTTATAGAGTGGATAATAGAGTAGTTCGAGGTTATATGTGAGTGAGTGAGGGAGGGAGACACGGGGATATGGGTAAGAGAAAAGGAGGTTACAGGAGTTATAAAGTGGATAGAAGTGTAGATAGAGGTTATATATGAGTGAGCAAGACAAGGGGATATAGGTAACAGAGAAGGAGGTTACTGGAGTTATAGAATGGATAGAAGTGTAGTTAGAGGTTTTATCTGAGTGAGGAAGACAAGGGAATATAGGTAAGGGAGGAGGATATTGCAGAAGTCATACAGTGGATAGAAGTGTAGTTAGAGGTTACATTTGAGTGAGGAAGACAAACAGATATATCTAAGGAAGAAGGAGGTTACAGGAGTTAGAGTGTATAGAAGTGTACTTAGAGGTTAAATCTGATTGACGAGGACAAAGGGATATAGGTAAGGGAGGAGGAGATTACAGGAGTCTGAATCATAGAAGTGTAGTTAGAGTTTATATCTGAGTGAGGAAGACAAGGGGCTATAGGTACGGGAGGAGGAGATTACCGGAGTCATTGAGTGGATACAAGTGTAGTTAGTGGTAATATCCGAGGGAGGAAGACAAGGGGATATAAGTAAGGGAGGAGGAGGTTACCTGAATTATAGAGTGGATAGAAGTATAGTTAGAGGTTATGTCTTAGTGAGTAAGACAAGGGGATAAAAGTAAGGGTGGTGGAGGTTACAGGAGTTATAGAGTGGATAAAAGTGTAGTTTGAGGTTATGTGTGAGTGAGGGAGGGAGACACGGGGACATAGGTAAGAGAAAAGGAGGTTACAGGAGTTATAAAGTGGATAGAAGTGTAGATAGAGGTTATATGTGAGTGAGTAAGACAAGGGGATATAGGTAACAGAGAAGGAGGTTACTGGAGTTATAGAATGGATAGAAGTGTAGTTAGAGGTTATATCTGAGTAAGGAAGACAAGAGGATATAGGTAAGGGAGGAGGAGGTTGCAGGAGTCATAGAGTGGATAGAAGTGTAGTTAGAAGTTCTATCTGAGTAAGGAAGACAAGGGGATATAGGTTATGGAGAAGGAGGTTACAGGAGTTAGAGTGGAAAGAAGTGTAGGTAGAGGTTATATCTGAGTGAGGAAGACAAGGGAATATAAGTAAGGTAGGAGGATGCTACAGGAGGTATAGAGTGGATAGATGTGTAGTTAGAGGTTATATCTGAGTAAGGAAGACAAGGGGATATAAGTAAGGGAGGAGGATGTTACAGGAGTTATACAGTGGATAGAAGTGTAGTTAGAGTTTATATCTGAGTGAGGAAGACAAGGGGATACAGGTAAGGGAGAAGGAGGTTACAGGAGTAATAGAGTGGATAGAAGTTTTGTTAGAGGTAATATCTGATTGAGGAAGACAAGGGGAAATATGTAAGGGAGAAGGAGGTTACAGGAGTTAGAGAGGAGATAGAAGTGTAGTTAGAGGTTATATCTGAGTGAGGAAGAAAATGGGATATAGGTAAGGGAGGAAGAGGTTACAGGAGTTTTATTAAGGATGGAAATGTAGTTACAGGTTATATCTGAGTGAGTAAGACAAGGGTATATAGGTAAGGGTGGAGGAGGTTACAGGAGTTAGAGTGGATAGAAGTGAAGTTAGAGATTATATGTGAGTGAGGGAGGGAGACACGGGGGTATAGGTTAAAGTGAAGGAGGTTACAGGAGTTATAGTGTGGATAGAAGTGTAATTAGAGGTTGTATCTGAGTATGGATGACAAGAGGATATAGGTAAGGAAAGAGGAGGTTGCAGGAGTCATAAAGTAGATAGAAGTGTAGTTGTAGGTTATATCTGAGTGAGGAAGACAAGGGGATATAGGTAAGGGAGGAGAGGTTAAAGGAGTTATACAGTGGATAGAAGTGTAGTTGCAGGTTAAATCTGAGTAAGACAAGGGGATATAGGAAAGGGAGGAGGAGGTTACAGGAGTTAGAGTGGATAGAAGTATAGTTAGAGGTTATATGTGAGGGAGGGAGGGAGACACAGGGATATAGGTAAGTGTGAAGGACGTTACATGAGTTATAGAGTGGATAGAAGTGTAGTTAGAGAGTATATCTGAGCGAGGAAGACAAGGTGATATATGTAAGGGGAAGGAGGTTACAGGAGGTATAGAGTGGATAGAAGTGTAGTTACATGTTTTATCTTAATGAGGAAGACAAGATGATATAGGTAAGGGAGGGGGATGTCACAGGAGTTTTAGAGTGGATTGAAGTGTAGTTAGAGGTTATAGGTGAGAAGGAACACAAGGGGATTTAGGTAAAGGAGTAGGAGGTTAGAGGAGTTGTAGAGTAGATAGAAGTGTAGTTAGAGGTTATAGCTGAGTGAGGAAGACAAGGGGATATAGGTAAGGAAGAAGGAGGTCACAGGAGTTAGAGAGGGGATATAAATGTAGTTGGAGGTTTTATCTGAGTGAGGAAGACAAGGGGATACAGGTAAGGGAAGAGGAGGTTGCAGGGGTTGTAGAGTAGATAGAAATGTAGTTCGAGGTTATATCTGAGTGAGGAAGACAAGGGGCTATAGGTAGGGGAGGGGGATGTTGCAGGAGTTTTAGAATGGATAGAATTGTAGTTAGAGGTTATATCTGAGTGAGGAAGACAAGGGAATATAGGTAAGGGAGGAGAAGGTTACAGGAGTCATAGCATGGATTGAATTGTAGTTAGAGGATATATCTGTGTGAGGAAAACAAGTGGATATAGGTAAGGGAGGAGGAGGTTATACGAGTCATAGAGTTGATAGAACTGTATTCACAGGTTATATCTGAGTGAGTAAGACAAGGGGATATAAGGAAGGGTGGAGGATGTTACAGAAGTCATAGAATGGATAGAAATGTAGTTTGAATTTATATCTGAGTGAGGAAGACAAGGGGAAATAGGTAAGGGAGAAGGAGGTTACAGGAGTTATAGAGAGTATAGAAGTGTAGTTATAGGTTATATCTGAGTGAGGAAGACAAGGGGATATATGTAAGGGAGAACGAGGTTACAAAAGGCATAGAGTGGATAGAACTGTAGTTACATTTTATATCTGAGTGAGGAAGACAAGGGGATATAGGTAGGGGAGGGGGATGTTACAGGAGTTTGAGTGGATAGAATTGTAGTTAGAAGTTATATCTAAGAGAGGAAAACAAGGGGATATAGGTAAGAGAGGAGGAGGTTACAGGAGTCATAGAGTGGATTGAATTGTAGTTAGATGTTATATCTGAGTGAGGAAAACAAGCAACTATATGTAAAGGAGGAGGAGGTTATAGAAGTCATAGAGTTGATAGAACTGTAGTTCGAGGTTATATCTGAGTGAGGAAGACAAGGGGCTATAGGTAAGGGAGGAGGAGGTTAAGGGAGTTTTAGAGTGGATAGAAATGTAGTTACAGGTTATATCTGAGTGAGTAAGACAAAGGGATATAAGGAAGCGTGGAGGAGGTTACATGAGTTATAGAGTGGATAGAAGTGTAGTTAGAGGTTATGTGTGAGGGAGGGAGGGAGACACAGTGATATAGGTAAGAGAGAAGGAGGTTACAGGAGTTATAGAGAGGATAGAAGTGTAGTTATCTGAGTGATGATGACAAGGGAATATAGGTAAGGGAGTAGGAGGTTACAGAAGTCAGAGTGGATAGAGTTGTAGTTAGAGGTTTTATCTGAGTGAGGAAGACAAACGGATATAGGTAAGGGAAGAGGAGGTTATAGGAGTCATAGAGTTGATGGAAAGTTTAGTTAGAGGTTATATATGAGTTAGGAAGGCAAGGGGATATAGGTAAGCATGAAGGAGGTGACAGGAGTTATAGAATGGATAGAAGTGTAGTTGAAGGTTATATATAAGTGAGGAAGACAAGGGGCTATAGGTAAGAGAGGAGGAGGATAACGGAGCCATAGAGTGGATAGAAGTGTAGTTAGAGGTTATATCTGAGTGAGGAAGACAAGGGGATATAAGTATGGGAGGAGGAAGTTACATGTGTTTTAGAGGGGATAGAAGTGTAGTTACGGGTTATATCTGAGTGAGTAAGACAAAGGGATATAGGTAAGGGTGGAGGACATTACAGGAGTTATTGAGTGGATAGAAGTGTAGTCAGATGTTATATCTGAGTGAGGAAGACAAGTGGATATGAATAAAAATGAAGGAGGTTACAGGAGTTGTGGAAATGATAGAAGTTTAGTTAGAGGTTATATCTTAGTGAGGAACACAAGGGGCTATAGGTAAGTGAAGAGGAGGTTACAGGAGTCATAGAGTTGATAGATGTGTAGTTAGAGGTTATATCTGAGTGTGGAAGACAAGGGGATATAGGTGAGAGAGGAGGAGGTTACAGGAGTCATAGAGTGGATAGAAGTTTAGTTAAAGGTTTTATCTGAGTGAGGAAGACACGGGGATATACTTAAGAGAGGAAGAGGTTACAGGAGTTATAGAGTGGACATAAGTGTAGTTAAAGGTTATATCTGAGTGAGGAAGACAAGGTGATATGGGTAAGGCAGGAGGAGGTTAAAGGAGTTATACAGTGCATAGAAGTGTAGTTACAGGTTAAATCTGAGTGAATAAGACAAGGGGATATAGAAAAGTGAGGAGGAGGCTACAGGAGTTATAGAGTGGATAGAAATGTAGTTAGAGGTTGTGTGAGTGAGGGAGGGAGGGAGACACAGGGATATAGGTAAGGGAGAAGGACATTACAGGAGTTATAGAGTGCATAGAAGTGTAGGTACATGTTATATCTGAATGAGGAAGACAGTGTGATATAGGAAAGGGAGGGGGATGTCACAGGAGTTTTAGAGTGGATTGAAGTGTAGTTAGAGGTTATAGCTGAGTGAGGAAGACGAGGGGTATAGGTAAGGGAGAAGGTCACAGGAGTTAGAGAGGGGATATAAGTGTAGTTAGAGGTTATATCTGAGTGAGGAAGACAAGGGAATTTAGGTAAAGGAGAAGGAGGTTACAGGAGTTAGAGTGGATAGAAGTGTAGTTATAAGTTATATCTGAGTGAGGATGACAAGGGGATATAGGTAAGGGAAAATGAGGGTACAGGAGTTATAGAGTGGATTGAAGTGTAGTTAGATGTTATTTCTGAGTGAGAAAGACAAGGGGCTATAGGTAAGGGAGGAGGAGGTTAAGGGAGTTTTAGAGTGGATAGAAATGTAGTTACAGGTTATATCTGAGTGAGTAAGACAAGGGGATATAAGGAAGCATGGAGGAGGTTACTGGATTTATAGAGTGGACAGAAGTGTAGTTAGAGGTTATACGTGAGTGAGGGAGGGAGGGAGACAAGGGGATATAAGTAAGAGAGAATGATGTTACAGGAGTTATAAAGCGGATAGAGGTGTAGTTAGAGGTTTTATCTGAGTGAGGAAGACAAGCGGATATATGTAAGGGAGGAGGAGGTTATAGGAGTCATAGAGATGATGGAAGTTTAGTTAGAGATTATATGTGAGTAAGGAAGGCAAGGGGATATAGGTAAGCATGAAGGAGGTGACAGGAGTTATAGAATGGATAGAAGTGTAGTTGAAGGTTATGAATGTGGAAGACAAGGGGCTATAGGTAAGAGAGGAGGAGGTTAACGGAGCCATGGAGTGGGTAGAAGTGTAGTTAGAGGTTATATCTGAGTGAGGAAGGCAAGGGGATATAAGTATGGGAGGAGGAGGTTACATGTGTTTTAGAGGGGATAGAAGTGTAGTTACAGGTTATATCTGATTGAGTAAGGCAAAGGGATATAGGTAAGGGTGGAGGACGTTACAGGAGTTATAGAGTGGATAGAAGTGTAGTCAGATGTTATATCTGAGTGAGGAAGACAAGTGGATATAAGTAAAAATGAAGGAGGTTACAGGAGTTGTGAAAATGATAGAAGTTTAGTTAGAGGTTATGTCTGAGTGAGGAAGACAAGGGGATATAGGTAAGAGAGAAGGAGGTTACCGGAGTTATAGAATGGATAGAAGTGTAGTTAGAGGTTATATCTGAGTGAGGATGACACAGGGATATAGGTAAGAGAGTATGAGATTACATGAGTTATAGGTTCATAGGTTCATAGGTTTATACTAGGCTATCTGCCCTGGGGCAATTATAAGCCTAGCCGGATTCTGTATGGCTTACGCCACCCCTTGATTTGAGTATACTGTGCCCTTTTTAAGGTTTAGTTTATTGTGCCTCTGTCTAATAGTGACAAGGGAGTAATTACGATCCCCCATCCACTTATCGAGATTCTTCTTGAAGAGATTCAGTGAGGTGCTCTGCCTCTCATGAACTGGATTTCTATTCCAGAGCGAAGGAAGCCTCTGGGTTATGAACCTGTCCCAGCAAGTTCTATTTATTTCTGTGCTGAGGTTCAAGTCCCTCGAGCGTGTGGCTCTAAGGGATTTAGATTTACTGAGGTGGAGCATGTCCATTCATTCTGCATTTGACATAGCTTTGTATGTCAGGCATAGATCGCCTCAAAGTAGGCGGTATGCAACTGAGTAGAGCTGGAGTTTTTTTAACTGAGCAGCATATGGCATCTGTTTGAGAACCTTGATCCTCTTGGTGAGATACTTTTGGGGTCTTTCTAATTGCTGCAGGTGTCGGGTAAGGTACATCCCAAAAGGGGCATTGTATTCTATGATGGGCCTGATGAGGGATGAATAAAGGGGCACGATTACCTCTCTTGATCTAGATGTGAAACCCTTCGTGATGAGGTGGGCTATGTAGAAGGTCTTTCTAACCACTTTGGCAATGTGGTTTTCAAAGGAGAGATTGCTATCAACTTGGGTCCCCAGGTCCCTAATAACTTTCTCTGTACTTAATGGGTTTCTGCCTATGTGGTAATTTGTGGGCACATTGTTTTTGCCAAAGGGTATGACTATACATTTTTTGGCATTTAGCTTTAAACCATGGCGCTGGCACCAGTTCTCTGTCTCTGTGAGACCTTTTTGAAGGATGTTTGTGTCAGCTGGTGAGTTGATTATGGCGCCCAGTTTGCAGTCGTCTGCAAACTTGGTGAGCCATAGTCCTCCCACGTTTGCCTGTATCTCGGAAAAGTATATACCGAACAAGAGTGGTCCCAGGACAGAACCCTGTGGGATGCCACTTGTGACTGGTTTTGAGTCTGACATGGCTCCAGTAACTCTCACTCTGTGGGTTCTGTCTTTGAGCCAGTTTGCGACCCATCTTGTGACATAGGGGTTTATTTTTAAGTTGGATAGCTTATCTATGATGCCCGAGTGGGGTATTGTGTCAAATGCCTTTGCAAGGTCCAGATAGGCTGTATGGACTACCTTCCCTTCATCTATGGCTTTGGTGACTGTTTCAAAGAAGTCAACCAGGTTCAAAAGGCAGGATCTGCCCTTGACAAAGCCAAACTGGGTAGGATCTAGTGTCTGTAGGTCCCCAATGTCTTTGTTTATGAGCTCCATGATGATCCTCACCTTAGCCTTGCAGACTAAGCTAGTCAGGCTTATGGGGCGATAGTTTCCAGGGTCCGTAGAGGCTCCACCTTTGTGGAGTGGGACCACTGTTGCTGTACGCCATTCTGTGGGCACATATCCTGTAGTGAGACTGAGATTGTATAGCTGTTTTATTTGAGGGATTAGTTCCTCTTGGAGTTCATGTAGGACACAACCTGGGACGCCATCTGGTCCCATGGAAGCAGTATTTTTTGCTTTGGAGAGGGCAGCCTTCACCTGAGCATCAGAGATGTTTGGGAGGCAGCCCTCTGCCGGGATAGATACTTGCTCTTTTGGGGGATGGGGGTGGAGAAGTTTGCACTGAACCTGTCTGCCCGGATATTGGTGATGTCTGTGGGTTCAGTGTATTATTTGTTGTTTAGAATCAACTCAGAACAAGTCTGGGATTTGCTTCCCAGATTTCTAACATAACTGAAAAAAGCCTTATGATTGTCTTTGGTGTCCTGTGCAATTTTTCAATCAAAGCTGGCCTTGGAGGATTTTATGAGGGATCGTAATTTTTTGCTAGTACTGATCAGAGATGCCTTCCCTATTAGGGATTTTGCTCTATCATGTAGTAGCTTCCTCCTTCTGTTGTACAGTTTATTTATGGCAGGGGTCCACCAGACTGGACGCCTGCCTTTGGATGATTGGGTCTTGGTTTTGTTTGGGATAGCATGATCCATGCATTCCTGGAGATGTCCGTAGAATGCATTTATATAGGATTCTGCAGTTTGGGCCGTAGTTTCCACTGGCCCTGGGGCCTTGAAGGATTCCACTTCGGTTTTGGGAAGTTTTTCACTGTGGTTTTCTGGGCTGGGGGTGGGGTCTGGATGTGGACATCCAGTGAAATTAATTTATGGTCTGATCTTACCAATGAGGGATATACTTCTGGTGTGGAGCATAGAGTCCCCATGTTGGTAATGATCAGGTCTAGTATGTTGTCCCCCCTTGTGGGAGTGGTGACTAGTTGTTCCATAGCATTTGAGTTTATAATTTCCAGGAACCTTTGGGCTAAGGTGCTGGGGCTTGAGTAGTGCTCCCAGTTAATGTTTGGGTAGTTGAAGTCTTGAATATGATAGTGTTCGGAGAGATCTTCATGTTCTCCAATGTTTTCAGGAAAGCCGAGTGGGATTCCTGACTTTGAGAGGGTGGTCTGTAGGATGCTATAAACTGAAAAGCAGTCTTGCCCACTGTTAGTTGCACATGGATGGTCCCTGATACTTCGTGCAATGCCACTAACCTGGAGGTGTGGATATCCTTGATAAATATGGAAACTCCCCCTCCTTTTGTGGTTCGGTCCGGTTTTTGGGGAAAAGCATGATATGAGGTATAGCCTGGTAGTGCTGGGGTGCTCTCTGGAGCCTTGAACCAGTTTTCTGTCACTGCACAGATATCGATGTTCTCCATACTGAGGAGAGCTTCGAGTGCATGCATCTTGAGGTTAAGACTTCTGGCATTTAGCAGCATTACCCTTAGTTTCTTGTTCCTTGTGCTGTCTATGGGGGTGGGTTTGACTTTTGAGCCTTGCCTAAAAAAGGCACTATGGGGGTGGCAAGAGCCTTTGCCAATATCCGAAAGCCCAGTGGTGACAGGTGCAAGCCGTCCCTAGCAAGCAATGTGGCTTGTCGAGCATGTCATCCCAGGCTGACAGACACTGGCTCCCCTTTGAATGACACCAAAATTTTAGCCAATTGTTAAAATCGATCATTTTGTCTTTGTACTGTGGCATCATTCTAGGTGAGGATAAGATGCTGCTCAAGGTCAGGGTCATACCAGCCTGGGCTACATGATCAGAAAGCTCATCTATGTCTCTTTTCATGTAGTCCAGGGAGGTACGTCTCAGTTCATTCACACCAGCATGTACAATGACTGAGTCATATTTGTATTTGCTTTGGAGTGACCTGAGTGCTTGCATTATGTAGTGGATCCTAGCACCTGACAGGCAGCTCACCATGACCTTCTCTTTATTCAGCCTGGTGAGCGGGACGTCAGTGTGTCTGACAATAGAGTCACCTATTACAAGAGTATCAGGTGTGTTATTCAGCCTTAAGGGCTGTGGCTGCTTGGCACACTGACTTTGTGAGTTATGTGTTGTGTGTGTTTTGTTTTGAGGTAGCGTTTGCTTGGATGTCTGCTTTGGGGGTCTCTGTTGCTTAGGTAGATTTTTATTTAGAGCCTCCGAGTATGTTTTTGTGTATTTATGTGTTTGGTTCGCTGATGTGGTGGGACTATGTGATACTGGAATTGTGTTGTGTGAGGTTACCTTCTCCTCCTGACTGGTTACACCAGTTTTGAGATGAGAGAGCTCAGCCTCCAGTTTGGCTAAATAGTTGCATCTCTCACATATATTTGAACCTGTTTGGAGGAGGAGAGGGTTGTCGTGTACATGAGACAGTTGTAACATTGCCTCAAAATTCCCAGATTCACCAGCTGGACTGGAGAGGAAACCATTGATTGACCTTTGGACATGCTAGAGTAATATAGGGAAACTGAATTTAAGACGGACCAATAGAGGACAGGGTAATCGTAGAGAGTATAAGAGTAAGTAGTGCTTATGGTTTAATAGTTCTAACTTGTAGGATTACTTAATTGGACCAGTGAAGGGCCTTAGAATGAGAATATGGTGTTTAAATTAAGAGATAGAGCAGTTCTAAGGGAAAAAGTGAAGAGCAGACTTTGTGGAGCCAGGAATAGTTTAAACCCAATTAGGCGGCGCTGTCCGCTGTTGCGCTATGCACAAAAATGCACAAAACCACGCAAAAAAGGGTTTTAAGAGAGGAAGATGAAGGAGATTTGGAATTGACCCAAAATGGCCAGTAAAACTACAGTTTCAAGTCAGTAACCACTCCCACAGGGGCAGGCAGGCTGCTCAATGTTTTTCACTGCCACTGATCAACAGAGAGACTTCCCTTTAGCCCAAGCAAAAAATTGCCTCACAGAAACTTACAAACAGTTCAAGAACAGCAAGCCTGTAACTGAACTTTCACTTCTATTATAGAGTGGACGTAAGTGTAGTTGGAGATTATATCTTAGTGAGGAAGACAAGGTGATATAGTAAGGGAGGAGGAGGTTAAATGAGTTATACAGTGCATAGAAGTGTCGTTACAGGTTAAATCTGAGTAAGACAAGGGGATACAGGAAAGGGTGGAGGAGGTTACAGGAGTTAGAGTGGATAGAAGTGTAGTTAGTGGGTATGTCTGAGTGAAGAAGACAAGGGGATATATGTAAGGGAGAAGGAGGTTACAGGATGTATAGAGTACATAGAAGTGTAGTTACATGTTATATCTGAATGAGGAATACAAGGTGATATAGGTAAGGGAGGAGGATGTCACAGGAGTTTTAAAGTGGATTGAAGTGTAGTTAGAGGTTATAGCTGAGTGAGGAAGACAAGAGGATATAGGTAAGGAAGAAGTAGGTCACAGGAGTTAGAGAGGGGATATAAGTGTAGTTAGAGGTTATATCTGAGGAAGAAGACAAGAGAATTTAGGTAAAGAAGAAGGAGGTTACAGGAGTTAGAGTGGATAGAAGTGTAGTTAGAGGTTATATCTGACTGAGGAAGACAAAGGGATATCAGTAAGAGAGAAGGAGGTTACAGGAGTTATAGAATTGATAGAAGTGTAGTTAGATGTTATATCTTAGTGAGGCAGACAAGTGGATATAGGTAAGGGAGGAGGAGGTTACAGGAGTTATAGAGAGAATAGAAGTGTAGTTACAGGCTAAATCTGAGTAAGTAAGACAAGGGGATACAGGTAAGGGAAGAGGAGGTTGCAGGAGTTAGAGTGCATAGAACTGTAAGTAGAGGTTATATGTGAGTGAGGGAGGGATAAACAGGGATATAGGTAAGGGAAGAGGAGGTTACAGGAGTTATAGAGAGTATAGAAGTGTAGTTAGAGGTTATATCTGAGTGAGGAAGACAAAGGGATATATGTAAGGGAGAACGAGGTGACAGAAGGCATAGAGTGGATAGAAGTGTAGTTACATTTTATATCCGAGTGAGGAAGACAATGGGATATAGGTAGGGGAGTGGGATGTTGCAGGAGTTTTAGAATGGATAGAATTGTATTTAGAGGTTATATCTGAGTGAGAAAGACAATGGACTATAGGTAAGGGAGGAGGAGGTTACAGGAGTCATAGCATTGATTGAATTGTAGTTAGAGGTTATATCTGAGTGAGGAAAACAAGCGGATATAGGTAAGGGAGGAGGTGGTTATACGAGTCAAAGAGTTGATAGAACTGTATTCACATGTTATATCTGAGGAAGGAAGACAAGGGGATATAGGTAAGGGAGGAGGAGGTTATAGGAGTCATAGAGTTCATGGAAGTGTAGTTAGAGGTTATATCTGAGTGAGGAAGACAAGAGGATATAAGGGAGGGTGGAGGATGTTACAGGAGTTAGAGTGGACAGAAGTGTAGTTAGAGGTTATATGTGAGTGATGGAGGGAGACACAGGGATATAGGTAAGAGAGAAGGATGTTACAGGAGTTAGAGAGGATAGAAATGTACTTAGAGGTTATATCTGAGTGTGGAAGGCAAGGGGATATAGGTAAAAGAGGAGGAGGTTAACGGAGCCATAGAGTGGATAGAAATGTAGTTAGAGTTTATATCTGAGTGAGGAAGACAAGGGGATATAAGTATGGGAGGAGGAGGTTACATGTGTTTTCGAGGGGATAGAAGTGTAATTACATGTTATATCTAAGGGAGTAAGACAAAGGGATAGAGGTAAGGGTGGAAGACATTACAGGAGTTATAGAGTATAGAAGTGTAGTCAGAGGTTATATCTGAGTAAGGAAGACAAGTGGATATAAGTAAAAATGAAGGAGGTTACAGGAGTTGTGGAATTGATAGAAGTGTAGTTAGAGGTTATATCTTAGTGAGGAACACAAGGGGCTATAGGTAAGTGAAGAGGTTACAGGAGTCATAGAGTTGATAGATGTGTAGTTAGAGGTTATATCTGAGTGAGGAAGACACGGGGATATAGGTAAGAGAGAAGAGGTTACAGGAGTTATAGAATGGATAGAAGTGTAGTTACAGGTTATATCTGAGTGAGTAAGACAAGTGGATATAGGGAAGGGTGAGTGAGTTTACAGGAGGTATAGAGTGGATATAAGTGTAGCTAGAGGTTATATCTGAGTGAGGAAGACAAGGGGCTATAGGTAATGGAGGAAGAGGTTACAGGAGTTTTAGAATGGATAGAAATGTAGTTACAGGTTATATCTGAGTAAGACAGTGGAATATCGGGAAGGGTGAAGGAGTTTACAGGAGTTAGTGTGGATAGAAGTGTAGTTACATGTTAAATCCGAGTGAGTAAGACAAGGGGATATAGGTAAGGGAGATGGAGGTTACAGGAAGTATAGAGTGCATAGAAGTGTAGTCACATGTTATATCTGAATGAGGAATACAAGGTGATATAGGTAAGGGAGGAGGATGTCACAGGAGTTTTAAAGTGGATTGAAGTGTAGTTAGAGGTTATAGCTGAGTGAGGAAGACAAGAGGATATAGGTAAGGAAGAAGTAGGTCACAGGAGTTAGAGAGGGGATATAAGTGTAGTTAGAGGTTATATCTGAGGAAGAAGACAAGAGAATTTAGGTAAAGAAGAAGGAGGTTACAGGAGTTAGAGTGGATAGAAGTGTAGTTAGAGGTTATATCTGACTGAGGAAGACAAAGGGATATCAGTAAGAGAGAAGGAGGTTACAGGAGTTATAGAATTGATAGAAGTGTAGTTAGATGTTATATCTTAGTGAGGCAGACAAGTGGATATAGGTAAGGGAGGAGGAGGTTACAGGAGTTATAGAGAGAATAGAAGTGTAGTTACAGGCTAAATCTGAGTAAGTAAGACAAGGGGATACAGGTAAGGGAAGAGGAGGTTGCAGGAGTTAGAGTGCATAGAACTGTAAGTAGAGGTTATATGTGAGTGAGGGAGGGATAAACAGGGATATAGGTAAGGGAAGAGGAGGTTACAGGAGTTATAGAGAGTATAGAAGTGTAGTTAGAGGTTATATCTGAGTGAGGAAGACAAAGGGATATATGTAAGGGAGAACGAGGTGACAGAAGGCATAGAGTGGATAGAAGTGTAGTTACATTTTATATCCGAGTGAGGAAGACAATGGGATATAGGTAGGGGAGTGGGATGTTGCAGGAGTTTTAGAATGGATAGAATTGTATTTAGAGGTTATATCTGAGTGAGAAAGACAATGGACTATAGGTAAGGGAGGAGGAGGTTACAGGAGTCATAGCATTGATTGAATTGTAGTTAGAGGTTATATCTGAGTGAGGAAAACAAGCGGATATAGGTAAGGGAGGAGGTGGTTATACGAGTCAAAGAGTTGATAGAACTGTATTCACATGTTATATCTGAGGAAGGAAGACAAGGGGATATAGGTAAGGGAGGAGGAGGTTATAGGAGTCATAGAGTTCATGGAAGTGTAGTTAGAGGTTATATCTGAGTGAGGAAGACAAGAGGATATAAGGGAGGGTGGAGGATGTTACAGGAGTTAGAGTGGACAGAAGTGTAGTTAGAGGTTATATGTGAGTGATGGAGGGAGACACAGGGATATAGGTAAGAGAGAAGGATGTTACAGGAGTTAGAGAGGATAGAAATGTACTTAGAGGTTATATCTGAGTGTGGAAGGCAAGGGGATATAGGTAAAAGAGGAGGAGGTTAACGGAGCCATAGAGTGGATAGAAATGTAGTTAGAGTTTATATCTGAGTGAGGAAGACAAGGGGATATAAGTATGGGAGGAGGAGGTTACATGTGTTTTCGAGGGATAGAAGTGTAATTACATGTTATATCTAAGGAGTAAGACAAAGGGATAGAGGTAAGGTGGGAAGACATTACAGGAGTTATAGAGTATAGAAGTGTAGTCAGAGGTTATATCTGAGTAAGGAAGACAAGTGGATATAAGTAAAAATGAAGGAGGTTACAGGAGTTGTGGAATTGATAGAAGTGTAGTTAGAGGTTATATCTTAGTGAGGAACACAAGGGGCTATAGGTAAGTGAAGAGGTTAAGTTAGATTGATTTGTAGAAGGATATAGAGGAAACAAGGGTAAGGTA
>NC_056732.1:871446440-871473940 GCF_019279795.1 Protopterus annectens
AAAAAGCTATCATAAAGGAGATTATTCCTAGGTTTAGCGTACCGGAAAGGATCTATAGTGACAATTGTACACATTTTGTGAATCAGACCATACAGCAATTGGGACGCTTCTTTGGGATTTCCCTTAAGAACCATTGTGCTGATTACCCTCAGTCTGCAGGACTGGTGGAGAGGCACAATGGAGTCCTTAAGAACAAACTTAGAAAGTTAGTCAGCGAAACACAAAAAAACTAGGTGCACTGTCTGCCTCTGGCGCTGCTGAGTATGCAAACAGTTCCAAATGCAAAGCATTTAACTCCTTTTGAAATGGTGTTTGGGAGGGCATATTATGTACCTCAGTGGAAAGCTCTCATGCCTGCAGACCAGGAGGCTGATAGTTCACTAGCTAGTTATATGAGGAAACTGTTAACAAATAAATCTCTTTTGCAGTTTAACTCTTTTTCAGATAAAGAACAGACCAGACCATTGGAAGCGATTCTAGCCCCGGGGTCCTGGATCTGGGTAAAGGTAACAAAGAGGAAGAATTGGGCAAGCCCGAAGTGGGAAGGACCGTACCAGGTACTGCTGGCCACACCTACTGCAGTCAAAATAGCTGAAAGGTCATCTTGGATCCATTTGACGCATTGTAAACCAGTAAAGAACTTTCAACTTGATAAAAACATTGTAACTGTTACGCAACAAGAACAAAATGGCCAAAGATAGAAATCCAGACCAACCTCAAAAATGTTGCATAATCATATTATTGAGCATACACTTGTTGACTGTACTTTTGACAATTTTCTTTTTGTTGTGTTTTTTTCATTTCTCAACCACACAAGTAAAACTGGATACACGTAATGAGACATCCATAGACTGGCATCCAAACTTTAACACATACCTAGAAATTAAACGTGTATATGCTGAGACTATGAACATTTCAAACTGCTGGGTTTGTACAGCTATACCAACAGCATATGGAGGACTACTAATGTCCGCTGTTCCTTTACGGATCAATGAGACTTGGGAGAATTTGCTTTTTGACACAGGAACTGTGAGATCACAGGATAAAATAGCATTATATTTACCTGTTACACAAAAAGGGATTGTGTGTTTTTTCAAGAATGATACTCTCCAGGTGGGCTGGAGTAACTGTAACATAATATCTTATAGATGTTATATTAAGACTAAAAGTGGGGGTACTGTTTGCAATACTAACTATGATTCATATTTGAACTCAATGAAAACGACATTGAATGAAGTACAAAGAAATCCTGTTTTGATTAAACAATTGTCAATCATAGATAAGAAAATGTTTCATGCAGGGCTAGTGCGTATTAGCACTAAAGTTGAAAACTGTTATTTTGTGTGTGGGGAAAAGGCATAAAAATGGCTACCTGAGAATTGGTCGGGCAGTTGTTTTTTGGGCTACCTGGTTCCGGCCATATGACACACTGCAGAATTACCTCTGGGTAAAATATGGAACGTGAGAGATGTTTCCAAGAAAACCAAAGATCCAATCGAGAAACCTGTGAATCCAGTAGGGCGAGATGAAGCAGGTTGGAAAGACCATAATTCCATGAAGGACAAAGACAAATTGACTCATATGGACTTGAGTGACAGTGTTATATCTTGGGCAGGTATACTCCCAGCGTATGGTGCAGTCAAATCGATTTGGGAGCTGAGAAAACTGTCAACTTCTCAAAGTAATAAGTAATGCAACTTTTTCTGCTCTTGAATTAGTGACTGATGAACTGAATGCCATGAGAACTGTTGTGCTGCAAAATCGGATGGCTCTTGACTTCACCCTAGCGGCGAGTGGTGGTACGTGTGCGCTTATCAAAGAAGAATGCTGTGCGTACATACCAGATAATAGACATGAAATTAATAACCATCTGGAGGTGATTCAGCAAGTGTCGGCCATGACCAAACCAGGCCCAAACCCTCTGACAGATTTTTTCCAGAATCTGTTTGGGGGGTGGGGTTCCATCCTAATGAATATTCTGATTGCCATTTGTGTGGGTTTACTCCTATTAGGAGCATGTGTTTGTTGTGGAATCCCCTGCATGAAAAGATTAATTAAAGATTTTATAGATATGTCTGTCTCTGAAACCTTGTATAAAGACATTGAACTTGAGGAATTGGTTCCAAATGAAATTCTCCTTGAAGTCAATGACTATCTTAACTGCAAATCCTAAGTGGAAGAGGTTAGGAGAAGAAATAAAAATCGTTTAAACTTCTGAGAATAGAATAAAAAGTATTAACAGGGGAGAAAATGTTAGAAAAATATGTATTAATGTATATGTTTAGTGCTTATTAAGAAATAAGAAAGATATAATGCATTTTATTCTATTAATGTTATGACAAGAAAAATGAATTCATGTGAAACTGCAAGAAGCTTTTGGAAACTGCAGTGTGCTTTTTGCAAGTTGGCCTCTGACCCCAGCAGCTGCTAGCTCAGCCAGAATTAATGTTTATGCTTCTCACAAGTGATTATCTGCTGGGTCAGGAAATTAAATGTGTGAAATAATGAGAATCTTCTGCTCTTTTCTGCTTGAGCAATCAACCTTGTATAAGTTACTAGATAACTCACCGGCTGCAAGGAGGAAGTGATAACATGTAACAAGGAAAATGTATTGAGAACTGTATCTACTATTATGTTCGAATTAATTTAGAATCTTGAGTGGAAACTTTTGTAAAATGGTATTGTAACTAACCAGGTGGCTAGCAAGGCCACGTTGTTTACTGGAAAAACTTTTTAAGCAAAATGTATATCAGCATTTTAGATGAATAGAATATTGTAAGCTAAAGTGATGTAAAACCCCCTTGTGACTGACTACATCAGCCTCGTGGGTTAATACTAGTAAGAAATACTATAAAAGTTGTGTTCTTCCTGTTTCATTCAGACTAAATTCTGTACTTGTACTTTTTTGCCTCCTGGTGTACACTAGTAAAGAACCTGAACCTCCTGTGCATTGATCTTTTTATTACAGTATTTTTTCATTTAACAGTGAGGAAGACAAGGGGATATAGGTAAGGTAGGAGGAAGTTACAGGAGTCATAGATTGGATAGAAGGGTAGTTAGAGGTTATATCTGAGTGAGGAAGACAAGGGGATATAGATAAGGGAGGAGGAGGGGAGGAGGAGGTTACAGGAGTCATAGTCATAGAAGGGTAGTTAGAGGTTATATCTGAGTGGGGAAGACAAGGGGATATAAATAAAGGAAAAGGAAGTTAAAGGAGTTAGAGAGGAGAGAGATGTGTAGTTAGAGGGTATATCTGATTGAAGAAGACAAGGGGATACAGGCAATGGAGGAGGAAGTTACTGGAGTTATAGAGTGGATAGAAGTGTAGTTAGAGGTTATATCTGAGTGAGGAAGATAAGGGGATATAGGTATGGGAGGAGGAGGTTATAGGAGTCATAGAGTGGACAGAAGTGTAGTTAGAGGTTATATCTGCTTGAGGAAGACAAGGGGATATAGGTAAGGAAGGAGGAGGTTACAGGAGTCCTAGAGTCATAGAAGGGTAGTTAGCAGTTATATCTGCATGAGGAAGACAAGGGGATATAGGTAAGGGAGACTGAGGTTACAGGAGTTATAGTGGGGATATAAGTGTAGTTAGAGGTTATATCTGAGTGAGGAAGACAAAGGCATATAGGTGAGGGAGAAGGAGGTTAAAGGAGTTAGAGTGGATAGAAGTGTAGTTAGATGTTAAGACTGAGTGAGGTAGACAAGGGGATATAGGTATGAGAGAAGGAGGTTACAGGAGTTATAGAGTAGTTAGAAGTGTTACAGGTTATATCTGAGTGATGAAGGCAAGGGGATATAGGTAAGGGAAAAGGAGGTTACAGGAGGTATAAGGTGGATAGAAGTGTAGTTAAAGGTTATATCTGAGTGAGGAGGAAAAGGGGATATAGGTAAGGGAGGAGAAGGTTACAGGAGTTAGAGTGGAGAGAAGTGTATTTAGAGGTTATATCTGAGTGAGGAAGACAAGGGGATATAAGTAAAGGAAAAGGAGGTTACAGGAGTTATAGAATGGATAGAAGTGTAGTTACAGGTTTTATCTGAGTGATGAAAACAAGGGGCTATAGGTTAGGGAGGAGGAGGATATAGAAGTCGTAGAGTGGATAGAAATGTAGTTAGAGGTTATATCTGAGTGAGGAAGACAAGGGGATATAGGTAAGGGAGCAGGAGGTGACAGGAGGTATAGAGTGGATAGAAGTGGAGTTACAGGTTATATCTGAGTGAGGAAGACAAGTGGATATAGTTAAGGGTGGAGGGGGTTACAGGAGTTATAGAATGGATAGAAGTGAGTGAGGATGACAAGGGGATATAGGTAAGAGAGAAGGAGGTTACAGGAGTTACAGAATGCATAGAAGTGTAGTTAGAGCTTATATCTGTGTGAGGAAGACAAGGGGCTATAGGTAAGGGAGGAGGAGTTTACAGGAGTTTGGGTGGATAGAAGTCTAGTTAGAGTTTATAGCTGAGTGAGTAAGACAAGGGGATATAGGTAAGGGAGGAGGAGGTTACAGGAGTTCTAGAGTGCATAGAAGTGTAGTTAGAGGTTATATCTGGGTGAGGAAGACAAGGGGATATAGGTAAGGGAGGAGGTGGTTACATGAGTCATAGAGTGGATAGAAGTGTATTTAGAGGTTATATCTGAGTGAGGAAGACAAGGGGGTATATGTAAGGGAGGAGGAGGTCAGAAGAGTCATAGAGTGGATAAAAGTGTAGTTAGAGGTTATATCTGAGTGAGGAAGACAAGGGATATAGGTAAGGGAGAAGGAGGTTACAGGAGTCGTAGAGTGGATAGAAGTGTAGTTAGAGGTTATATCTGAGTGAGGAAGACATGGGGATATAGGTAAGGGAGGGGGATGTTACAGGAATTATAGAATGCAAAGAAGTGTAGTTAGAGGTTATATTTGAGTGAGGAAGATAAGGGGATATAGGTAAGGGAGGAGGAGGTTACAGGAGTTAGAGTGCATAGAAGTGTAGTTAGAGGTTATATCTGAGTGAGGGTGGGAGACACAGGGATATAGAAAAAGGAGAATGAGGTTACAGGAGTCCTAGAGTGGATAGACGTGTAGTTAAAGGTTTAATCTGAGTGAGGATGACAAGGGGATATAGGTAAGGGAGACGGGGGTTACAGGGGTTTGAGTGGATAGAAGTGTAGTTAGAGGTTATATGTGAGTGAGGAAGACAAGGGATATAGGTAAGGGAGATGGAGGTTACAGGAGTTATAGAGTGGATAGAAGTGTAGTTAGAGGTTATATGTGAGTATGGGAGAGAGACACTGGGATATATGAAAGGGAGAAGGAGGTTACAGGAGATATTGAGTGGATAGAAGTGTAGCTGGGATATATGAAAGGGAGAAGGAGGTTACAGGAGATATTGAGTGGATAGAAGTGTAGTTATAGGTTATATGTGAGTGAGGAAGGCAAGGGGATATAGGTAAGGGAAGGGGCTGTCACAGTAATTATAGAGTGGATAGAAGTGTAGTTACAGGTTATATCTGAGTGAGGAAGATAAGGGGATATAGGTAAAGGAGGAGGATGTTACATGAGTTAGAGTGGACAGAAGTGTATTTAGAGGTTATATCTGAGTGATGAAGACAAGGGGATATATGTAAGGGAGAAGGAGGTTAACGGAGTTAGAGATGGGATAGAAGTGTAGTTAGAGGTTATATCTGTGTGGGGATGACAAGGGGATATAGGTAAGGGAGGAGGAGGTTACAGGATATATAGAGTGGATAGAAGTGTAGTTAGAGGTGATATCTGAGTGAGGATGCAAACGGAATATAGGTAAGGGAAGGGAGAAGGAGGTAAGAGGAGTTATAGAGTGGATAGAAGTGCGTTTAGAGGTTATATCTGAGTGAGGAAGACACGGGAATATAGGTAGGAGAGAAGGAAGTTAAAAGAGTTATAGAATTGATAGAAGTGGTGCTTGAGGTTATGTTTGATTGAGGCAGACAAGGGGCTATAGGTAAGGGAGGAGGAGGTTACAGGAGACAGAGTGGATAGAAGTATAGTTAGAGGTTATATCTGAGTGATGAAGACAAGGGGATATAGCTAAGAGAGAAGGAAGTTACAGGAGTTATAGAATTGATAGAAATGGTGTTTGAGGTTATATCTCAGTGAGGAAGACATAGGGATATAGGTAAATGAGGAGGTTGCAAAATTCAGAGAGCGGATAGAAGTGTATTTAGAGGTTTTATCTGAGTGAGAAAGCCAAGGAGATATAGGTAAGGGAGGTGGAGGTTACAGGATTTAGAATGAATAGAAGTGTAGTTCGAGGTTATATCTGAGTGAGGAAGACAAGCGGATATAGGTAAGGGAGGAGGAGGTAACAGGAGTTATAGAGTGGATAGAAGTGTAGTTAGAGGTTATATCTGAGTGAGGAAGACAAGGGGATATAGGTAAGTGAGGAGGAGGTTACAGGATTTAGAATGGATAGAAGTCTAGTTCGAAGTTATATCTGAGTGAGGAAGACAAGGTGATATAGGTAAGGAGGAGGAGGTTACAGGTGTCATAGAGTCATAAAAGTGTAGTTAGCAGTTATATCTGAGTGAGGAAGACAAGAGGAAATAGGTAAGGAACAGGGAGGTTACAGGAGTCTATAGAATGGTTAGAAGTGTAGTTAGAGGTTATATCTGAGTGAGGAAGACAAGGGGATATAGGTAAGGGAGGAGGAGGTTACAGGAGTCATAGGGTGGATAGAAGTGTAGTTAGAGGTTATATCTGAGTGAGGAAGAAGATAAGGGGATAGAGGTAAGGGAGGAGGACGTTACAGGAGTCATAGATTGGATAGAAGTGTAGTTAGAGGTTATATCTGAGTGAGGAAGACAAGGGGATATAGATAAGGGAGAAGGAGGTTACAGGAGTCAGAGTCATAGAAGGGTAGTTAGAGGTTAAATATGAGTTAGGAAGACAAGTGGATATATGTAAGAGAGATGGAGGTTACAGGAGTTATAGTGGTGATATAAGTGTATTTAGAAGTTATAACAAATTGACAGAAAACACCAGGAAGGACCCTGTTGATTAGTGTCTTCCTTGTGGTATTTAAAGGTTATATCTGAGTGAGGAAGACAAGGGGATATAGGTAAGGGTGAAGGAGGTTACAAGAGTTAGCGTGGATATTAGTGTAGTTAGAGGTTTTATCTGAGTGAGGAAGACAAGGGGATTTTGGTACGGGAGGAGGAGGTTACAGTAGTCTTAGAGTCATAGAAGGATAGTTAGCAGTTATATCTGAGTGAGGAAGACAAGGGGATATAGGTAAGGGAGACGGAGGTTACAGGAGTTATAGTGGGGATAGAAGTGTAGTTAGAGCTTATATCTGAGTGAGGAAGACAAGTGGATATTGTTAACGGAGAAGGAGATTAGAGGAGTTATAGAGCAGATAGAAGTGTAGTTAGAGGTTATATCTGAGTGAGGAAGACAAGGGGATATAGGTAAGGGAAAAGGAGGTTACAGGAGGTATTAGGTGGATAGATGTGTAGTTAAAGGTTATATCTGAGTGAGGAGGACAAGGGAATATAGGTAAGGGAGGTGAAGGTTACAGGAGTTAGAGTGGATAGAAGTGTATTTAGAGGTTATATCTGAGTGAGGAAGACAAGGGGATATAGGTAAGGGAGAAGGAGGTTACAGGAGCTATAGAGTAGATAGAAGTGTAGTTAGAGGTTATATCTGAGTGAGGAAGACAAGTGGATATTGTTAACGGAGAAGGAGGTTACAGGAGTTATAGAGTGGATAGAAGTGTAGTTAGAGGTTATATCTGAGTGAGGAAGACAAGGGGATATATGTAAGGGAGGAGGAGGTTACAGGAGATATTGAGTGGATAGAAGTGTAGTTATAGGTTATATCTGAGTGAGGAAGGCAAGGGGATATAGGTAAGGGAAGGGGCTGTTACAGTAATTATAGAGTGGATAGAAGTGTAGTTAGAGGTTATATTTGAGTGAGGAAGATAAGGGGATATAGGTAAAGGAGGAGGATGTTACATGAGTTAGAGTGGACAGAAGTGTATTTAGAGGTTATATCTGAGTGATGAAGACAAGGGGATATATGTAAGGGAGAAGGAGGTTAAAGGAGTTAGAGATGGGATAGAAGTGTAGTTAGAGGTTATATCTGTGTGGGGATGACAAGGGGATATAGGTAAGGGAGGAGGAGGTTACAGGATGTATAGAGTGGATAGAAGTGTAGTTAGAGGTGATATCTGAGTGAGGATGCCAACGGGATATAGGTAAGGGAAGGGAGAAGGAGGTAAGAGGAGTTATAGAGTGGATAGAAGTGCATTTAGAGGTTATATCTGAGTGAGGAAGACACGGGAATATAGGTAGGAGAGAAGGAAGTTAAAGGAGTTATAGAATTGATAGAAGTGGTGCTTGAGGTTATGTCTGATTGAGGCAGACAAGGGGCTATAGGTAAGGGAGGAGGAGGTTACAGGAGACAGAGTGGATAGAAGTATAGTTAGAGGTTATATCTGAGTGATGAAGACAAGGGGATATATCTAAGAGAGAAGGAAGTTACAGGAGTTATAGAATTGATAGAAATGGTGTTTGAGGTTATATCTCAGTGAGGAAGACCTGAGGATATAGGTAAATGAGGAGGTTTCAAAATTCAGAGAGTGGATAGAAGTGTAGTTAGAGGTTTTATCTGAGTGAGCAAGCCAAGAAGATATAGGTAAGGGAGGTGGAGGATACAGGATTTAGAATGAATAGAAGTGTAGTTCGAGGTTATATCTGAATGAGGAAGACAAGCGGATATAGGTAATGGAGGAGGAGGTAACAGGAGTTACAGAGTGGATAGAAGTGTAGTTAGAGGTTATATCCGAGTGAGGAAGACAAGGGGATATAGGTAAAGGAGAAGGAGGTTACAGGATTTAGAATGGATAGAAGTGTAGTTCGAAGTTATATCTGAGTGAGGAATACAAGGGGATATATGTAAGGGAGGAGGAGGTTACAGGTGTCATAGAGTCATAAAAGTGTAGTTAGCAGTTATATCTGAGTGAGGAAGACAAGAGGAAATAGGTAAGGGACAGGGAGGTTACAGGAGTTTATAGAATGGGTAGAAGTGTAGTTAGAGGTTATATCTGAGTGAGGAAGACAAGGGGATATAGGTAAGGGAGGAGGACGTTACAGGAGTCAAAGATTGGATAGAAGTGTAGTTAGAGGTTATATCTGAGTGAGGAAGACAAGGGGATATAGATAAGGGAGGAGGAGGTTACAGGAGTCAGAGTCATAAAAGGGTAGTTAGAGGTTATATATGAGTTAGGAAGACAAGTGGATATACGTAAGAGAGATGGAGGTTACAGGAGTTATAGTGGTGATATAAGTGTATTTAGAAGTTATAACAAATTGACAGAAAACACCAGGAAGGACCCTGTTGATTAGTGTCTTCCTTGTGGTATTTAGAGGTTATATGTGAGTGATGAAGACAAGGGGATATAGGTAAGTGCGAAGGAGGTTACAAGAGTTAGAGTGGATAGTAGTGTAGTTAGAGGTTTTATCTGAGTAAGGAAGACAAGGGGATTTTGGTAAGGGAGGAGGAGGTTGCAGTAGTCTTAGAGTCATAGAAGGATAGTTAGCATTTATATCTGAGTGAGGAAGACAAGGGGATATAGGTAAGGGAGACGGAGGTTACAGGAGTTATAGTGGGGATGGAAGTGTAGTTAGAGCTTATATCTGAGTGAGGAAGGCAAGGGGATATAGGTAAGGGAAAAGGAGGTTACAGGAGGTATTAGGTGGATAGATGTGTAGTTAAAGGTTATATCTGAGTGAGGAGGACAAGGGAATATAGGTAAGGGAGAAGAAGGTTACAGGAGTTAGAGTGGATAGAAGTGTATTTAGAGGTTATATCTGAGTGAGGAAGACAAGGGGATATAGGTAAGGGAGAAGGAGGTTACAGGAGCTATAGCGTAGATAGAAGTGTAGTTAGAGGTTATATCTGAGTGAGGAAGACAAGTGGATATTGTTAACGGAGAAGGAGATTACAGGAGTTATGGAGCGGATAGAAGTGTAGTTAGAGGTTATATCTGAGTGAGGAAGACAAGGGGATATAGGTAAGGGAGAATCAGGTTACAGGCGGTATAGATTTGATAGAAGTGTAGTTGCAGGTTATATCTGTGTGTGGAAGACAAGAGGATATAGGTAAGGGAGGGGGATGTTACAGGAGTTATAGAGTCGATAGAAGTGTAGTTAGAGGTTTTATCTGAGTGAGCAAGACAAGGAGAAATAGGTAAGGGAGGAGGAGGTTACAAGAGATATAGAGTGGGTAGAAGTGCAGCTGGAGTTTATATCTGTTTCAGGAAGACAAGCGGACACAGGTAAGGGAGAAGGAAGTTGCAGGAGTTATAGAATGGATAGAAGTGTAGTTAGAGGTTATACCTGAGTGAGGAAGAGAAGGTGATATAGGTAAGGGAGGAGGAGGTTACAGGATTTATGTAAGGGATAAGGAGGTTACAGGAGTTATAGTGGGGATTGAAGTGTAGTTAGAGGTTATATATGAGGGAGGAAGACAAGGGGATATAGATAAGTGTAGAGAAGGTTACAGGAGTTATAGAGTGGATAGAAGTGTAGTTAGAGGTTATATCTGAGTGAGTAAAACAAGGGGATATAGGTAAGGGTGGAGGAGTTTACAGGAGTTATAGAGTGGATAGAAGTGTTGATAGAGGTTATATGTAAGTGAGGGAGGGAGACACGGTGATATAGATAAGAGAGAAGGAGGTTGCAGAAGTTATAGAGTGTATAGAAGTGCAGTTAGAGGTTATATCTGAGTGAGGAAGAGAAGGGGATATAAGTAAGAGGGAAGGAGGTTACAAGAGTTATACAATTGATAGAGGTGTAGTTAGAGATTGTATCTTTGTGAGGAAGACAAGGGGCTATAGGTTAGGGAGGAAGAGTTTACAGGAGTCATAAAGTGAATCAAAGTGTAGTTAGAGGTTATATCTGAGTGAGGAAGACAAGGGGATACAGGTAAGGGAGGGGGATTTTACAGGAATTATAGATTGGATGGAAGTGTAATTAGAGTTTATATCTGAGTGAGGAAGACAAAGGCATATAGGTAAGGGAGGAGGAGGTTACAGGAGTCATAAAGTGGATAGAAGTGCAGTTAGATGTTATATCTGAGTGAGGAAGACAAGGGGCTATAGGTAAGGGAGGAGGAGGTTACAGGAGTCATAGTGTGCTTAGAAGTGTAGTTATAAGTTATATCTGAGTGAGGGTGGGAGAAAGGCGGATATAGAAAAGGGAGAAGGAGGTTACAGAAGTCATAGTGGATAGAAGTGTAGGTAGAGGTTATATCTGAGTGAGGAAGACAAGGTGAAATAGGTAAGGGACGAGAGGAAACATGAGTCATAGAGTGGATATAAGTGTAGTTAGAGGTTATATCTGAGTTAGGAAGACAAGGGGACAGAGGTAAGGGAGAAGGAGGTTACAGAAGTTATAGAGTGGATAGAAGTGTAGTTACAGGTTATATCTGCATGAGTAAGACAAGGGGATATAGGTAAGGGAGGAGGAGGTTACAGGAGTTATAGAGTGCATAGAAGTGTAGTTAGAGGTTTTATCTGAGTGAGGGTGGGAGAATTGGGGATATAGAAAAGGGATAAGGAGGTTATATCTGAGTGCGGAAGACATGGATATATAAATAAGGGAGAAGGAGGATACAGGAGTTAGAGAGGGGATAGAAGTGTAGTTAGAGGTTATTTCTGAGTGAGGAAGACAAGGGATATAGGTAATGGAGGAGGAGATTACAGGAGTTATAGAGTGGATATATGTGTAGTTAGAGGTTATATCTGAGTGAGGAAGACATGGGAATATAGGTAAGGGAGAAGGAGGTTGCAGGAGTTATAGTGTGGATAGAAGTGTAGTTAGAAGTTATATATGAGGAAGGAAGAAAAGGAGATATCAGTAAGGGAGAAGGAGGTTACAAGAGGTATACAGTGGATATAGGTGAAGTTACAGGTTATGTCTAAGTGCGGAAGACAAGGGGATATAGGTAAGGGAGATGGAAGTTACCTGAGTTATAGAGTGGATAGAAGTGTAGTTAGAGGTTATATCTGAGTGAGGAAGAGAAGGTGATATAGGTTAGAGAGAAGGAGGTTACAGGAGTTATAGAATTGATAGAAGTGTAGTTAGAGGTTATATCTGAGTGAGGAAGACAAGGAAATATAGGTAAGGGAGGAGGAGGTTACAGGAGTTATTAAGTGGATAGAAGGTTAGTTAGATGATTTATGTGAGTGAGGGCAGGAGACAGGGGGATATAGAAAAGGGAGATGGAGGTTACACGAGTCATAGAGTGGATAGAAGTGTAGTTTGAGATTATGTTTGAGTGAGGGAGGGATACACGGGGATATAGGTAAGAGAGAAGGAGGTTACAAGAGTTATGGAGTGGATAGAAGTGTAGTTAGAGGTTATATCTGAGTGAGGAAGACAAGGGGATATCGGCAAGAGAGATGGAAAATACAGGAGTTATAGAATTGATAGAAGTGTAGTTAGAGGTTATATCTGCATGAGGAAGACAAGGGGATATAGCTAAGGGAGGAGGAGGTTACAGGAGATATAAAGTGGATAGAAGTGTTGTTACATGTTATATCTGAGTGAGTAAACAAGGGGATACAGGTAAGGGTGGAGGAGGTTACAGGAGTTATAGAGTGTAAAGAAGTGTAGTTATAGGTTATATGTGTGGGAGGGAGGGAGACACGGGGATGTAGGTAAGAGAGATGTAGGATGCGGGAGTTATGGAGTGGATAGAAGTGTAGTTAGAGGTTTTGTCTGAGTGAGGAAGACAAGGGGATGTCGGTAAGGGAGAAGGAGGTTATAAGAGGTATAGAGTGGATGGAAGTGTAGATAGAGGTTATATGTGAGTGAGGGAGGGAGACACGGGGATATAGATAAGAGGGAAGGAGGTTACAGGAGTTATCTATATATATATATATATATATATATATATATATATATATATTTATATATATATATATATATATATATATATATATATATATATATATATATAGTGGATAGAAGTGTAGTTAGAGGTTATATCTGAGTCAGGAAGACAAGGGGATACAGGTAAGTGAGAAGGATGTTACAGGAGTTTTAGAGTGGATAGATGTGTAGTTAGAGGTTATATCTGAGTGAGTAAGACAGGGGGATATAGGTAAGGGTGGAGGAGGTCACAGGAGTTGTAGAGTGGATAGAAGTGTAGTTAGAGTTTATATCTGAGTGTGGATGACAAGGGGATATAGGTAAGAGAGAAAGATGTTTCAAGACTTATAAAATGAATAGAAGTGTAGTTCGAGCTTATATCTGAGTGAGTTAGACAAGGGGATATAGGTAAGGGAGGAGGAGAATACAGGAGTTATAGATTGCATAAAAGTGTAGTTAGAGGTTATATCTGAGTGAGGGTGGGAGAAACGGGGATATAGAAAAGGGAGAAGGGGGTTACAGGAGTCATAGAGTGGAAAGAAGTGTAGTTAGAGGTTATATGTGAGTGAGGAAGACAAGGGGATATAGGTAAGGGATGAGGAGGTTACAGGAGTTATAGAGTGGATAGAAGTGTAGTTAGAGGTTATATCTGAGTAAGGAAGACAAGGGATATAGGTAAGGGAGAAGGAGGTTACAGAAGACATAGAGTGGATAAAAGTGTAGATAGAGGTTATATCTGGGTGAGGAAGACAAGGGGATATAGGTAAGGGAGGAGGAGGTTACAGGAGGTATAGAGTGGCTAGAAGTGTATTTAGACGTTATATCTGAGTGAAGATGACAAGGGGATTTAGGTAAGGGAGAAGGAGGATACAATAGCTAGGGTGGATAGAAGTGTAGTTAGAGGTTATATCTGAGTCAGGAAGACAAGGGGATACAGGTAAGGGAGGAGGACGTTACAGGAGTTTGAGTGGATAGATGTGTAGTTAGAGGTTATATCTGAGTGAGTAAGATAGGGGGATACAGGTAATGGTGGAGGAGGTCATAGGAGTTATAGAGTGGATAGAAGTGTAGTTAGAGGTTATATGTGAGTGAAGGAGGGAGACACGGTGATGTAGGTAAGAGAGAAGGAGGTTACAAGCGTTATAGAGTGGATAGAAGTGTAGTTAGAGGTATATCTGAGTGAGGAAGAGAAGGGGATATAGGTAAGAGAGAAGGAGGTTACAGGAGTTTTAGAATTGATAGATGTGTAGTTAGAGGTTATATATGAGAAAGACAAGGGCCTATAGGTTAGGGAGGAAGAATTTACAAGAGTCATATAGTGGATAGAAGTGTAGTTAGAGGTTATATCTGAGTGAGGATGACAAGGAGATATAGGTAACAGAGAAAGAGGTTTCAGGACTTATAGAATGAATAGAAGTGTAGTTAGAGCTTATATCTGAGTAAGGAAGACAAGGGGCTATAGGTAATGGAGGAGGAGGTTACAGGAGTTATTGAGTGGATAGAAGTGTAGTAAGAGGTTATATCTGAGTGAGGAAGACAAGGGGATATAGGTAAGGGAGGAGGGTAACATGAGTCATAGAGTGGATATAAGTGTAATTAGAGGTTATAGTTGAGTTAGGATGACAAGGGGATATAGTTAAGGGAGGAGGAGGTTACAGGAGTCATAGAGTGGATAGAAGTGTAGTTACAGGTTAAGTGTGAGTGAGGAAGACAAGTGGATATAGGTAAGGCAGGGGTTTTTACCATAATTAGAGTGGATAGAAGTGTAGTTAGAGGTTATATCTGAGTGAGGAAGGCAAGGGGTTTTAGGTAAGGGAGGAGGAGGTTACAGGAGGTATAGAGTGGATAGAAATGTAGTTAGAGGTTATATCTGAGTGAGGGAGATGAGGGGAAATAGGTAAGGGAGTAGGAGGTTACAAGTTTTTAGAGTGGTTAGAACTGTAGTTAGAGGTATTTTCTGAGTGAGGAAGACAAGGAGATATAGGTAAGGGAGAAGGAGTTTAAAGGAGTTAGAGATAGGATAGAAGTTTAGTTAGACTATATATGTGTGAGGAAGACAAGGGGATATAGGAAAGGGAAGAGGAGGTTACAGGAGTTATATAGAGTGGATAGAAGAGTAGTTAGATGTTATCTCTGAGTGAGGAAGACAAGGGGATATAGGAAAGGGAAGAGGAGGTTACAGGAGTTATATAGAGTGGATAGAAGTGTAGTTAGAGGTTATATGTGAGTGAGGAATACAAGGGTATGTAGGTAAAAGAGAAGGATGTTACAGGAGTTATAGAGTGGATAGAAGTGTAGTTTGAGGTTGCATATGAGTGAGGAATACAAGGGGATATAGGTAAGGGAGGAGGAGGTTACAGGAGTCATAGAGTCATAAAAGTGTAGTTAGCAGTTATATCTGAGTGAGGAAGACAAGAGGAAATAGGTAAGGGACAGGGAGGTTACAGGAGTTTATAGAATGGGTAGAAGTGTAGTTAGAGGTTATATCTCACTGAGTAAGAAAGGGGATATAGGTAAAAGAGGAATAGGTTACAGCAGCTATAGAGTGGATAGAAGTGTAGTTACAGGTTATATCTGAGTGAGTAAAACAAGGGCATACAGATAAGGGAGGAGGAGGTTACAGGAGTCATAGAGTGGGTAGATGTGTAGTTAGATGTTATATCTGAATGAGGATGACAAGGGGATAAAGGTAAGGGAAGAGGAGGTTACAGAGTTATAGAATCGATAGAAGTGTAGTTAGAGGTTATGTCAGAATGAGGAAGACAAGGGCATACAGGTAAGTGGGGGAGGAGGTTAGAGGCATTATAGAGTGGATATAAGTGTAGTTAGAGATGATATCTGAGTGAGGAAGACAAGGGGATATAGGTAAGGGAGAAGGAGGTTACAGGAGTTAGAGAGGGGATAGAAGTGTAGCTAGAGGTTATATCTGAGTGTGGAAGACAAGGTGATATAGGTAAGGGAGGAGGTGGTTACAAATGGATTTTCTGAAAATGAGCTCAGGCTGCACTGTTGTTCCTATGGTGGAATTAAGCAGGCAGCTTTTTCTGTGCTGCTCCTTAGTGAATTACTTAATATAGTTCTGCAAATGAGAGTACATTTGGCTTCTTCCATGATTTTTACTTGATGGTCAAATGAAATGCTTGCTGCACAGTGCTGTTTCTAATATGCAAGAAAATATAGCAAAAATCTAACCAAGGAGATATTACTGATTTAACTGTACACCTCGGACAAATGCTCTGCTTAGGAACATATACATATTTCCATATGGGAGTAATCAGTTTTATACCTTACTTTTTTTTTCTTCACGGGTTCCGCACTTATTTGTCATTAGTGCAGGTACAAATTGTCCTTGGGGGCTATCCCTGTCTGATGTCATCAGAAAACAGCCATTACATAGCTAAATAAAGGTTGTGCTGTTTGAACAGCGTCATTCTTCCTATTCATATGTGACTGGATCTTACACTTTGAGCTAGGTAGTGAGTGCGGGTGTGCTATCATTTGCCTCTTAGACATAGCCAGGGCATATTGGGCATACTGTGCATGCCTCTGTCTGCCAGCACTATCTGTAGCTAGTAGTCCTACCTGAAAGTCCTCATCTGCACCTGCTGTTGGCCCTGTCTGTTGTCCTTGAAATTGTTGTCCAGCACCTTTCTATACTTGTTGAAGCTGTTTTCTGAGTATTATAGTGTGTGACATGGAACAGACTGTAAGTATTTTGGTAGATGTGCTTGAATTATATTGCAGTGTACTTCCTGATGTGTCTAGACAATGGAACCATGATTTAAGCAAACCAGACACGTTCTATGACATTCCTAGTTTGAATATTGGCCTGTTCATTGAAGTTGTGTATGTTTCTCATGGGTGTCATGAGCCAGGGTTCCCGTGCATAACCTGCATCCTCTACTGGATGTCTATGAGGAATGTCATCCCTAGTAAACCTTGTGTACAGCTCACAAGTGTGGCATATGTGTGAGTTGTGGAAACTGCCTGGGCTATCTGCACAGACATTGTAGATCATCCCTTGGGCATTGCAGTCTACCTGACAGTTTATACATTGAAAACCTTTTTCTGTTGATGTACTGCCCTCTATGTTCTGTTGGGTGAGTCTTTTATTTCAATGTGTGTGCAATCTACAGACCCCAACAATTCAGGGAACTGCACTACTGCATAGAATTCCTGCATGGTTCTTCTTGCGTCTCATGTGGGATTCTTTTGAAACAGATTTGCACCCTTGCATGTGGGAACATGGCATTTAAAAACTGCCCACCCTGTATTGCTCAGCAATTTCTGTCTCATGCAGTCCATGATAAGTCAGACCATGTCTATATACCCTTCCTCTTTTTTTGATTGAGATCTGGCAGCAGCAGCACCCTGATTTAAAGCCTGTCACACACACAGAATAATACTAACAGCAACAATCCCTAATGTAATTTTTTTCCTAAGTGAAATGATGCCTGTACTCCAAAGAGATTTAGTGTACAAGGCAAAAGTCTACACTGAGTGCACACAAATGCTTTATAGATTCATGAATAGCTCTGCCATGTTAGATTGGTTAATTAGCGTATACTTTGGCTCTTTATGCTTTCCTTAGCATATACTGTCATGCCGCTGACACTTCATGTTGCTGTTAATGAATCCAGCTCACAGTCTTAAAGTACTGGAGAACAGAGAATGTCAAAACTCATTGTTCTCCTTTAAGGTTGTTTTGTTTTTTACATGGAAAGCACCCCCCGCCCACGACACCCTCAAAGTGAAGTGAAGCCAAGCCCTCCAAATCCCCAGGTGTGAAACTGAATAATTAAAAATGCAGACTTATCTAGAGCAACTCTGAGACTACCATTTCTTAGAATATTCTTTTTTCAGAGGTATGATAGCTTTACATATAAGACTAGTGAGACTTGTAGGTCTGTAGTTTCCAGGGTCTGTAGATGGCCCATCTTTGTGCAGAAGGATGACTGTTGCCTTTCTCCATTCATGAGGCATGAAGGCTTTTTGGAGGCTATAGTTAAATAGTAATTCCAGAGGGCCTGATAGGTCATGTTTCATGCTATTCAGAAGGCATCCTGGGATATTGTCTGGGCCCATTGATGCAGTGTTCTTGGTCTTAGAGATACCATTAAGGACCTGTTCCCTATTGATAATAGGGTGAGTTATATTTGATATTTCCTGAGGGAAGGTTGAGGGGGAGAAAGGAATAGAGTTGGAGCTGAAGGTGGCTCCATTACAATGAGCTCTATGCAAAAATGTGTATTGCCATTGAGGTTACGGACATATGTAAAGACTGCCTTGTGGCTGTCCTTAGCCTGGGAGGCCAAATTTACCTCAAATTTGGCTTTGGTAGACTTTATTTGTCCTCTGAGTTGTTTGTTTAATTTGATGAGAGTGCTTTTATCCTGCTGGATGCTGCACTTTTTGCTATGATTTTCTTCCTCCTGTTATACAGATGATTGATTTTGTGATTTCATCAGGGTGGCTTGTTTTTTGAGTTAGTTCTGTACTTCTTCCTGGTGGGTACAGCTACCTCTATGCAGCTATTAACATGCTTATACAGGGTTTCTGTGAACAGTTCAGCATAGGCAGAAGTGTTTTCAGGGTTTATGGGGGCTTGAAATTTTGCCAGGTTCTCACTTAATAGCAGGTTAGCCTTAGAATAGTTCCTGAATATTGCAGGTGTAGCTGGGGGTCCAGGTTTTATTTTTGCTTAAAAGGAGACCATTTTGTGGTCTGACCTTACCTGGGAAGGCATTACAGTAGGGGATGTGCAGCAGTCTCCCATATTAGTGAGGACCAGATCCTGTACGGTTGCACCCCTGGTTGGTGTATTGACTATCTGGTCCAGGGAGTTAGTGTTTACAAAATCTAGGAATCTCTGTGCATGCACGTTTGGTGTCGTGTAGGATTCCCAGTTAATAGTGGGGTAATTAAAGTCACTCATGAATATGGTGTTGGGTTGGATAGTTAGTGTTTCTAATAAGTTTAAATAGATGGTATGGGTTTCCTGGGTCATAGAGGGGGACCTATAGCTTGCAATGAAGTGGTATTGGATTTTACCTATTGTGATTTGAACATTGTGCATTGTCCTGTTTGACCAGCCTTGAAGTATATTTATTTTTGATATAAATAGAGACACCTCTACCTTTAGTCCTTACATGTGAAGTAGCTGGCATAAATGTGTGGAAGGCATTATATCTTTGCACTGTTGATGTGCTGTTCTTGACTTTAAACCCTGTCTTAGTGACTGCACAGATGTCAGCATTCTCTAGGGTAAAAAGAGCTTCTAAGGAGTGGAGCTTTTTGTTTAGACTCCTAGCACTGGGCAGTAATACCTTTAGATTTTCTTGGTTTTGATTTGCGATGTCAGAAGTACTTTCAGTTTGGCATTGCCTAAAAGAGGCACTATGGTGGAAGACAATGGTTTAGCTAATATTTGAAAGCCTAGTGGGGATAGGTGCTCTCCATCCCTGGCAAAGCAGCGTGGTCTGTTGACCTTCTCCTTCCATGCTGACAAATATTGCACCCCCTTAGAATTACAACAGAAACTAAGCCAATTATTAAAGTTAATCATCTTTTGTTTGTATTGTGGTATCATCCTTGGAGAAGGTAAAATGTTGCTCAATGCTAGGCTCATACCAGCCTGAGACACATATTCTGAGAGCTCCATTATGTCTCTTTTCATATAGTCTAGGGAGGAACGTCTCAGGTCATTTACTCCCACATGGACAATGACTGAGTCATATTGGTACTTGTGGTCCAATGAACTGAGTGCATGGGTAGTGTGGCTGATCTTAGCCCCTGATAAGCAACGGACGGTAACTTTCTCCTTACTCAGCCTGGTGAGAGAGACATCAGTGTCTCACGATGGAGTCTCCAATGACTAGAATGTTGGACTGTGTGGTGACTTGCCTTATGGACTTTGAGGTAGAGGCTCCATGAGATGTAGCTCTATGCTGATGTGGCTGTTGTTTTGAAAGAGCTAATTTGGGGCTGCTGAGGGTATTTGTTATGTGCACTTCGTCTAGGAGGTCTTTGTGGGTTAGGAAGGTTACTGGTAAATGCCTCAGCAAATGTGAGTCTATATGTCTTCTTTGAATTGTGCATGATGGTTGCAGCATGTGTACTACTGACAACATTATTGACATTAGGAGTACTTTTATTTGAGAGCTTTGCCTCCACTGATGTTGTTTAAATACATCTCTCACATACCATATCAGTTTGTTTGAGAATTAACTGATTGTCAGTAAACATGAGGCAATTTCTACATTGCCTCAGGATGCCTATGTCCAACAAGCCAGTAACGGAGACAGTAGGAAAGTTCATATCCATGGCAACAGACCCTTTTTTATTGATTAGACAGTTGGAGTAAGAATATCAGTCAATGCCAAGAGTATCTGGTTTGCGACTATGTGGAAAGTGCTTGTCACTGCAAACTAGTTGTCCTGTATGCAACTAGATATTGGAGAAATTTCACTTGTACTTTTAAAGAAAAATGTCACTCAAGGTTTCTGAGTCTGTACAGAGCACTGCCAAACACTGGAGAGGAAACTAATGCGTAGACCCTGAAAATTTACAAATGAAGTATTTATGCAGATATTCTGAAGTTAGGAACAAATCAAGCAGTACTTACTGAAAACAAAGAATCAGCTTGTTAAGAATGATGAAAAGAGGGGAGTCAAATGAATGGCTACTGCCTGGCTACTAGAGCTGGTCTCACCATAGCTTCACTCTATTGGGATACAATGCTCCTTTGCTACTTCTCTCACCAGAAGCAAAATGTTAGCACCAATCTCAAGAAGAGAAGCAGGCTACAGCCTGTTTGGTGATCCACAGTCTTGTCCCGGATGATGTAAGGGTCTGTAGGCTTCTAGACTTTTTCTGGTAGATGCCTCGAATAGCAACCCAGGCTAAGCACAGGCCCTCACACTCCAACCAGAAACAGTCAGGAATCAATGCATTCTGCTCCTTCTCTCAGCAGGATCAGAATATAAGCATTGATTCCATGCTGTCACCTATAAAGCAGTTATTAGCCTTTCTGGTGATCAGCACTCTCAAGGAAATAATGTCCCTACTCCTTCTCTCACCAGGAGAAAACAGAAGCACTAATCCCAAGATGGCTACTGAGAGGTACACTGTGGGCTCTGCAATAGCTGGTGGTCTTGCAATAGATACTTAAAGGTAAGATGAGAAAAAAAGGTTTATCCTACGCACTGCAGTGTGCACTTAGCAGTTAGATATGAAAGTGGGTAACTTAAGCTTTAGCTTTCTAAACAGTTAAGTTTTAGTGGAGAGCCAGTATTTTTAAAAGAGCAAGATAGATTGAAAGGGGGTGGGCACTTATAATTTCTGGTACTATGGAATACAGTAGGATGGCCAATAAATTTAAATAATTGAAGGGGAGTGATGTCATAAAATGCTGATCTTGTGCTTACTCACACTGGCAAGTGAAAGGAGAGAGGGAACAAGATATATGATCAAATTAACATAAAGGGTAGGCAACTATAAAGACAGTGGTGTTTAAGAACGTAACAGTAACATGGTGGCAGGGTGTGAAAAATTCTGTCAGACTCACAAAAGACAGAGTTGTGGTCTCTCTTCAATTTGTAATACGCAGTTAAAAGCAGAATACAAGCAAAACACAGTGTAAAGAAAACAAATTGCAGTATATAAAATAGAAAAAGGCAGTAAAGTAATACAAAATACAAGAAATAAAAGAGAAACTAACTTTACCCTCACAGCAAGTTGTGGCAGAGTCTGGATGAGCCTTTCCAGTAAAGTTTTGAAATGTTTTATTTTTACCCCTTAAATAGAACGTGTAAGTCCTAGCTCCACCCCCCCCCAGTTCACAGATTGTTAACCATAACTGACCTGTTCTAACTCATGTGTGACTCCTTAATTGACTTGTTCTAATTTCAGTCTGACTCACAAGAGACAGAGCTGTGGTCTCTTTTTAAGTTTTAATATACAGTTAAAAGTATAATACAAGTAAAACACAGTGTAAAAAAAACAAATCACAGTATACAAAATAGAAAAGGGCATTAAAGTGAACATTGCTGCTGTTAGTTGAGTGTTTGTAGACTGAACTCCATGTCTTTAAGCTTCACGTCGAAGTCTGGGACAGACTCCCCATCCACCTAAAACAAAGTTCATCCCTGTCCTATTCTAGTGCAAATTGGATCTATGGACGAGACAGAAGCAGCTCCTTAATGCTTTATCCCATCCACTCAAATTATCTATGGTATGATCAGAATTATTCTCATTATGGGTTAATATATAATTATTGATGAGGGCCAAACTTAAACCAAATGGGTTAGACATTCATATGTTGATGGGTGTTTAATAGGCTAATGACCATGAGGGCCTTTTTAAACCTAGCTATGCATCCCAAACCTCAGACATGTTCTGGAACCCATGATAAGTGTAAGCAGGGCCTTGGGAGATGACACATTTGCAAGAAGGGGCCTGGGCCATGACACATTCACAGGCTGCCTATGTCCATTAGAGATATAGGTGCCAAACCTGGGATGAATTTCCTGCTCTCCATCCTTTTTTCCAAACTACACTTGAATTAGGTTAGGGAGAAACTACTTCATATGGATGGGGAACCTGTTTCAGAAAAGGGGTAGTCTTTGGGATATATAACTGTCTCTCCAGCATTTCAATTTATATCACAAACAAGGTTTAAGTCTTTAGAATGGATAATTCTGGTGTTTGCTTTGTGGATATGCAGGAAGTCCATCAAAGTGGGGCTTGACAATGCCTTGTATGCCAGGCATAGATCTCCCTTCAACAACTTGTAGGAGGCAGAATATAGAGATAGGACCTTGAGGCAGTCTCATATGACATGTTACTTATGCCCTGTATTCTTTTAGTGAGGAACCTCTGTGGACATTCCAGTTGTTGGTTATGCCTGGTTAGATACATACCAAAGGGGGCATTGTCCTCAATGACAGGTCTGCTGAATGCCAAATACAGTGAAATAATGACTTTGTTGGACCTATATGCCTTACCTTTGTTTATAAGTTGCACAACATAGAATGATTTCTTCACTAATTTGACACATGATGGTCAAAAGGTAGATTATTGTCTATGTGTTTCCCCATACCCTAACTATTGGGTCAACGTTTAGGTGTGTGTTGACAGTATGATAGCTCCCAGGGCTGGATGACTTCCCAAATGATACTATTATGCATTTCTTGGAATTTAGCTTTAGCCCATGGCTCTGACACCAGTCATTTGTTTGCATCAGCCCTAACATGTGTGTTATTTGGAGATTCGATGACAGCTCCTAATTGCAATCCTCTATAAATTTAGTCATCCAGAGGTCACTGAAATTGGCCTTGACTTCAGAGAAGTAAATGCCAAAAAAGGAGTGGTCCTAGGACCGATCCCTGAGGGACTCCGCTTGTGACTGACCCCTTTGTGGAGGTGAACTCCTGAATTCTAACTTCCTGGTTCCTGCCTGTGAGCCAGCTGGCTATCCACTGGGTGACATAAGGGTTTGGACCCAATCTCATGAGGTTGTCAACAATGCCTGAGTGGGGTGATGTGTCAAATGCCTTGACCAGGTCAATGTAGGCAGTGTTAACCATTTTGCTCTCATTTATTGCTTTGGTGACCTTTTCAAAGAAGTCCACCATGTTGAGTAGGAATGACCTGCCCTTGACAAAATCAAGCTGGGTTGGCTCCAGTGTCTGGAGATTTCCTATGTCATTATTGATCTTTTCCATAGCAATTCTGCTTCTGGAGCATTTCTCCCCGGGCCTCCGCTGAAAACAGGATCTGTGGAACCTAGTCGGACTTTCCCGGTCAACAAATCTTAAATAAATAAAAAAAAATAAAAATTCTTTCCATGGCTTTGCATATGAGACCAGTGAGACTTATGGGTGTGTAGATTCTAGGGTCTGTAGGTGGCCCACCTTTGTGCAGAGGGATGACTGTTGCTGTTGTCCATTCATGAGGCCCAAAGGCTATTTGCAGACTACAGGTAAATATCAATTCCAGAGGTCTTGATAGGTCATTTTTCATGCTATTTAGAAGGCATCCTAGAATATTGTCTGAGTCCATTGGTGCTGTCTTCTTGGGCTTAAGAAAGAGCCTTATGAGCCCATTCCCTAGTGATAGAAGGGGAGTTATGCTTGATGCTTTTTCTTGAGGGAAGGTTGAGAGGGAGAGAGGGGTAAAGTTAGAACTGAATTTTTCAGCCAGTATGTTTGCTATATATTCTGGCTCAGTATAGGTGACTCCATTAGCAATGAGCTCTGTTCACAATTGTGTAGTCCCTTTGAGGTTGCAGACATAGCTAAAGAATGCTTTGTGGTTGTCCTTGGGCTGGGAGGCTAAATTTACCTAAAATTTGACTTTGGTAGACTTTATTTGTCCTCTGAATTGTTTGTTTTGTTTGATGAGAGTGCTTTTATCCTGTTGGGTACTGACCTCCTAATTTTTGCCATGATTTTCTTTCTTCTGTTATACAGTCTGTTGATGGTGTGATTCCACCAGGGTGGCTTGTTTTTTTTAGTTAGTTCTCTACTTCTTCCTGGTGGGTACATCTGCCTTTTTGTAGCTGTTAACATGCTAGTATAGGGTTTCTGTAAACAGTCCTGACTAGGCAGCATAGTTTTCAGGGTTTATGGGGGCTTGAAATGTGGCCAGGTTATCACTTAATAGTAGGAATTTACCCTTAGAGTACTTCCTGAATATTCCAGGGTTAGCTGGGGTTCCAGGTTTTATTTGGATTTCAAAGAAGACCATTTTGTGGTCTGACCTATCAGAGAAGATATTACACTACGGCATGTGCAGAAGTTTCCCATACTAGAGAGAACCAGACCCAGTACAGTTGCACCCTTGGTTGGTGTACTTTACAAAATCAAGGAATCTCTGCACCTTTGCCATTTATGTTGTGTATAATTCCCAGATAATACAGGGGTAACTAAAGTTGACCATGAATATGGTATTGGGTTGATATTGGGAAAAACAAGGTGCCCACAAATTACCACATAGGTGGTAAGCCATTAAGTACGGAAGAAGTAATTAGAGATTTGGGGACCAACGTAGATTGTAATCTCTCCTTTGATAATCACGTTGGCAAAGTGGTTAGAAAGACCTTCTATATAGCCCACCTTATCACAAAAGGGTTCACATCTAGGTCAAGAGAGGTCATTGTGTCCCTCTACTCATCACTCATCAGGCCCATAATTGAATACAATGCCCCTTTTGGGATGTACCTTACTCGACACCTGCAGCAACTGGAGAGACCCCAAAAGTACCTCACCAAGAGGATCATGGGCTACAAACAGATGTCCTATGCAGCTCGACTAAAGAAACTCAAGCTCTACTCAGTTGCTTACCGCCTACTCAGAGGTGATCTATGCCTGATGTACAAAGCCATGTCAAACCCAGAATTAATGGACATGCTCCACCTCAAAAAAATCCAAGTCCCTTAGAGCTACACGCTCCAGGGACCTAAACCTCAGCACAAAAATAAATAGGACATGCTGGAGGGACAGATTCATTTCCCAGAGGCTCCCCTCAGTCTGGAATAGAATCCCAATTCATGTTAGACATAGCCCCTCGCTGACCCACTTCAAGCGAAATCTGGACGCGTGGATGGGAAATCGCAAATTCACCCCTGGGATCTCTTCTGTGTCCCTGCTAGACAGAGGCACAGTAAACTAATCTTAAAAGGGTACCTTCTGTGACCTACTTTACAGAGGCACAGTAGGATAATCTAATAGGGAGGCAGAAGCCAAATACACTCTGGCTAGGCTTATGAATGCCTTAGGGCAGATAGCCTAGTATCTACCTATGAACCGGGCTGGGTTAATTTGAGCACAAAAAGGAAAGTTGGCTAGGCTAAAAATGTCCCATAAGAACAGCTAGCCTAGTGCTTAACTATGGACCTCTGAACCTTTAAGTACGTTACTATAACTGGTAATTCTTTCACTTTTCTAGTAAAAAAATCAGGTGAATCTTTGAGCAGTGGTAACAATATACAATGCCTATGGCAGAAATAAACTTGTATATATTTTGTATTTATTGTTTACGGTAACTGACATAAGGTGGGGTTGACAAATGCAATACATCTCTCAGCCTCTTTTCATAGGAAAACTTTACAAAGCCTCAAATAATAGACAGATTTTAAATATTGCTCTTATAAACTTAGGAAGTTACTAGAATAAAAAGGATTTGTGTTAGCATGCATTTGCTGAATAATATGAAGTTTGAAACTCAAATGTATTTCATTATTCTCTGGCTTCATTTCTTAGTGATTTGTTAGAAAACTACAAATTTTATGAGCAACAGACAAAAATATGAGTCAAAACTCTGCACATTCTGTGAAAATCTAGATAGCCGAGAGATATGAATAGAAGCAAGTGGAAACATATTACTGTGGGTGTATATTTTTCAGCTTCTCCTCAAGAAGACATGAGAAGTCCAGAGAATGTGATATCACTTTTTGGTGGCAAGAGATATACAAGGGTGAAGGCAAGAGTGTGGCACTGAATCAAGAGAGCTGACAACAGTTAACATGATACCCCGACCCCATGTAGAAAAAAAAGAATGGGGAAAAAGGGGATGATGATGTACATGGGTCAGCTACAGTAACAGGTCGACTTCTGAATGATTATTGATATGGTTTGTTTGGGGGGGGTTATTTGTCAGAGAGTAACATGTTCATTATATTGATTTGATTCCTTCATAGCAAAAGGTAGTATATCATCTCAAAAACAACACATTCCTCTTGGTCAAAATGCATGCTGTGTACCAGAATGTTTTATTAGTAGTCCCTGTGTGTTTTTTTTTAGTCTGAGCTGTGTTTAAGGGACTGGCATATGGCCTCCAATATATATGTATATATATATATATATATATATATATCTATATATGCATATATGTGTGTGTCTGTGTGTGTGTGTGTGTGTGTGTGTGTGTGTCTGTGTGTATACAGCTATAAAATCAAGCATTTCAGAGAGCTTTTGTCACAGCCTAATACTATGCCTGTTTTTCACTAATTTAACTTATAATGCCCGAACTGTGTATGTACTAATTTCTCACTATGAAGTAAAAATTCTACACACACATCACCAGAAAAAGCAATACATGATTTTCAGTTGTAACATACCTTGGCTACAATATCATGTTTCAAGTGATTAAAACTGTGGAGTTGAAGTCAGAGGTGGACTACTTTGAAAGCTGAATAACCTCTTATTACCTGAAGGCTTCTTAATGGAATCTCAGAAATACAGAAATATAGCGTTTCAAAAACTTTAGATTGTGTGCTTTTACTGGCACAATCTGGCATTTGTTATTGCACATTTTTATTAGGGGTGCTGTAATGATGTTCTGATCAATACACTGAGTAAAATAATAGACTAAATACTACTTTACCATGTTTTCATTACATCAGAAGAAAAAAAATTCAATTTATTTTCAGTGAACAGACACTGCCCTCCAGTTTAAACTCATAGACAGTAAACTGCATTACAAAACTATACCATAGCTCTCAACCTCTTAGCACAAAAAATCTGAACAAAGCCAAAAATAATGGGGGGGACAAAGCCCCAAAAATACAGACAAATTTTAAATATTGCTCTTATAAACTTATTAAGTTATT
>NC_056732.1:871478940-871553940 GCF_019279795.1 Protopterus annectens
AACTGTTGCTGTGTGCCATTCTATGGGCACGTAGCCTGTGGAGAGGCTAAGGTTGAATAGCGTGTTTAGATGGGGGGTTACTTCCTTCTGTAGCCCGTGCAAGAGGCAGCCTGGGGCACCATATGGTCCCATTGATGCTGTATTTTTGGATTTTGAAAGGGCTGTTTTCACCTGTGTTTATCCGTGATTTTTGGGACACTACACTTTTCCGGTATTGTTGTGGGCCCTTTTGGAGGTGAGATGGGGGTGAAGTTTGCACTGAATCTATCTGCCAGGATGTTGGCAATATCAGTAGGTTTAGTATGTTTTGTGCTATTTTGCACTAGTTCAGTGCATATCTGTGAGTTGCCACTTAGATTCTTAACATAGCGAAAGAAGGCTTTGTGGTTATCTTTTGAATCCTTGGCTATTTTTCTTTCAACGTTAGCCCTGAATGATTTCATGAGGGTCCTTAGTTTCTTACTGATACTGATCATGGATGTCTTTCCTTCTTGGGATTTGCTTTTTTTCTGAACTAGTTTTCTCCTTCTATTGTATAGCCTGTTTATGGCAGTGGTCCATCAAACTGGTTTCCTTCTTTTAGAAGAGTGAGTCTTAGCTTTGCTAGGAAAGGCACGCTTCATGCATCCTTGTAGATGCTCATAGAGTGCATTTGTAAAGGTTTCTGCATCTTGGGCAGCATTATCCTTTAGTGTGGGGGCTGTGAAACTTACCACCTCTGTCTTAAGTAAGGTGAAGTTTGCTTTAGAAAAGTGTTTTTGGTTTCCTTAGTTGTGGGCGGTGGTGGGGTGTGGACATTCAGAGTGATTAGTTTATGGTCTGATCTAACCAGTGACAGGTTGACCTCCGGTATAGAAAACCTGTCGCCCATGTTGGTGATGACCAGGTCCAATATGTTTTCACCTCTGGTAGGGGAGTTTACCAGCTGATCCAGGGCATTTGAGTTGATGAATTCCAGAAAGCGCTGGGCCTGGAAGTTTGTACTTGAGTAGTTTTCCCAGTGAATGGTAGGGTAATTGAAATCGCCCAATATCAGGGCGTTCAGTAGGACCTTCATGTTTTCCAATGACTCAAGAAAGTTGGAGTGGTGGTCCTGGGTCATGAAGGGTGATCTGTAGCAGGCCACAATTTGCATTACAGATTTGCCCGATGTTAGTTGCACATGGATGATCTCAGAGGTATCATGCTGCGCCACTAACCTGGAGGTGTAGGTATCCTTGATGAATATGGATACACCCCCTCCTTTTGTGTTTCTGTCCATGTTCTGTGACCAAAACGTGTGGTATGAGTTGTAGCCTGGTAGTGCTGGGGTGCTCTCTGGAGCCTTGAACCTGGTTTCAGTTACTGCACAGATGTCGACGTTCTCCATACTGAGGAGTGCTTCAAGTGTGTACATTTTGAGATTTAAACTCCTGGCGTTGAGTAGCATAACCCTCAGTTTTTTGTTAATTGTGCTGTTTATGGAGGTGGGGTTGACTTTTGAGCCTTGCCTAAAAAAGGCATTATTGGGGCAGCAAGATCCTTGGCCAGTATTCAAAAGCCTAGGGGTGACAGGTGCAAGCCATCTCTTGCGAAGCAATGCGGCTTGTCGAGCATGTCGTCCCAGGCTGACAGACACTGGATCCCCTTTGAATGACACCAGAAGCTTAGCCATTTGTTGAAATTGATAATTTTTTCTTTATACTGAGGTATTATTTTTGGTGAGGGCAGGATGCTACTCAGGGTCAGGGTCATACCAGCCTGGGCTACATGATCAGAGAACACTTCCATGTATCTTTTCATGTAGTCCATGCAGGTACGTCTCAGGTCATTCACACCAACATGAAAATGACAGATTCATATTTGTTCTTGTTCTGGAGTGACCTGAGTGGTTGTGTTATGTGGCGGATTCTGTCTCCCGATAGGCAGCTAACAGTAACCTTCTGCTTGTCCAGCCTAATGAGTGGGATGTCAGTGTGCCTGACTATAGAGTCACCTATTACTAGTGTGTTAGGTATGTTGTTTCGTCTTAAGGGCTGTGATTATGAGGCACACTGATTTTGTGTTTTATGTGTTGTCTGGTTTGTGATGGGAGGAGCAAGTTGTTTGGATGTCTGCTTTGGAGGTCTCTGATGCTTTTGCACATTTTTATTTAGAACCTCCGGGTATGATTTTGTGTATTTATGTGTATTTTTTGCCAGTGCTGTTTTAGTAGGTCTGTGTGCGGCTGGAGGTGTGGTGCAAGTGTTAACCTTCTCCTCTTGACTGTCTGTTCCATTCTTGGGTGGAGACAGCTTAGCTTCCAGTTTGGCTGTATAATTGCATCTGTCATATATGTTAGTGTTTTGTGGCAGGAGGAGAGGGTTGTCTGTATACATGAGGCAGTTGTAACATTGCCTCAGGATACCCACATTCACCAGCTGCACTGGAGAGTACACCTGAAATTGCCCTTCGGTCATGCCTGAAAAATAGGGTGAGCTGCTTAGTTGCTTGGTTGGTGAGGGGTGAATAAAGAGCCTTGCCCTGGTAGGCAATCAGTGTCAGGGTCTATTAGTGCTTGCTATTAGGTATGAGCAAGTGCTGGACTGTAAGATGCTTTTTGAGTGCTTAGATTGATAGTTAGACTTATTTCAAGGGAAAAACTAAAGCAGAGATTTAGTGGAGCCGGGAATAATTTAACCGTAGTTAACCGGTGCTGCCGGGTATGCAAAACAATGCAGACGTGCTTTTTATAGTAGAGAAATGAAAGAGATATAAATTATCCTAAAATGGCCAATAAACTACTCACTTCTGGGTTGGAACCACTCCTCCAGGGACAGATAGGTTGCTCAAAGCTCCCCTCTCCCACAGGTCAACAGAGAAACTTCCTTCTATCCAAGTAAGGTATGGGCAACTCAGAAACCAGTATCACAGCCCTGAATTCAGCACTAGCCTGAAAACTGGACTATACTAGCTTAGAAAGGCGGGAAACAAGGGATTTTTTTTTTTGTTTTTTTTTTGAAAAGATAAGGTAAAATCAGTAAAAAATACACTTAAAACAGCTTTAAATGACTACAAACGATCAGAAAAGGCTATTGCACTATAGTGTGTAGCCTACAACAGTTAAACAAATTATTTAAACAAAAAACAACTTTTTAAAAGTGCAGGCAGTCAAATAAGTACAATATGTGAAATAAACAAGCTTTTAAATCACAATAAATACTGGAAAATCTGCGTTTAGGCAGAAAACAGTTAAGTACAGCAAGAAAGTACAGAAAACTGATATTTAATCACTCCAAAGTCTCTCTGCTAAGCTAGTAGGCTTGTATCAGTTTATGGCTTTTTAGTGCGACCCAGTAGGTTAGTTACAGGAAAGATGGGAAACAAATGCAGATGTGGTCTTTTAAACCAGAAAGTTGAAAGAGACGGGCAAACTGTACAAATGATCAATAAACTACAATTTCTGGGCTAAGAACCTCTCCTCTCATGGTAGACAGGCTACCTAGTGCTTACCACTCCCACTGATAAGCTAGAAAACTTTTTTCCAACACAGAAAGGCTTGCGGGGCTCAGAAGCTTACCACCAGTCCTGGATACAGCAACTCTGTATCTGGACTAGGCCAGTTACAGGAAAGGTTGGAAACAAGCGCAAGTGCAGCTTTTAAACTGGAACATTGAAATAGATGGAAAAAAACTGCCCAAATGGCTAATAGCTACAATTTCTGGGCCAGGAACCACTCCTCTTGTGGTAGATAGGCTACCTAATGTTTACCACTCCCACTGATAAGCTAGAAGGATTGCCTCCAACAGAGAAAGGCTTGGGGGGCTCAGAAGCTTACAAAGAGTCCTGGATACAGCAGATTTGTATCTGGACAAGACTAGTTACAGGAAAGGTGGGGAATAAGTACAAACGCAGGCTTTTAAGCCAGAAAGTTGAAAGAGATGGTAAACTGCCCAAATGGCCAAATAAACTACAATTTATGGGCCAAAACTCACTCTTCCCATGGAGGATAGGCTACCTAGTGCTTACCACTCCCACTGATAAGCTTGAAGGCTTCCCTCCAACACATTAAGGCTTGGGGGGACTCAGAAGCTTACTTACAATCCTGGATACAGCAACTCTGTAACCGGACTAGTCTAGTTCGAGGAAAGGTGGGAAACAGGTACAAGTGCGGCTTTCAAACCAAAAAGTTGAAAGAGATGGAAAAAAACTGCTCAAACAGCCAATAGCTGCAATTTCTGGGACAGGGACCACTCCTCTTGTGGTAGATAGGCTACCTGATGCTTACCACTTCCACTGATAAGCTAGAAGGCTTCCCTCCAACACGGAAAAGCTTAAGGGGCTCAAAAGCTTACAAAGAGTCCTGGATACAGCAAATCTGTACATGGACTAGACTAGTAACAGGAAAGGCAGGAAACAAGTGCAAACACAGGCTTTTAAATCAGAAGGCTGAAAGAGATGGAGAAGCTTCCCAAACAGCCAATAAACTATAATTTCTGGGCCAGAAACCACTCCTCCTGTGGTAGATAGGTTACCTAGTGCTTATCACTCCCACTGATAAGCTAGAAGGCTTCTCTCCAACACAGAAGGGCTTGGGGGGCTCAGAAGCTTACCAACAGTCCTCGATACATCAAATCTGTACCTGGATTACACTAGTTATAGGAAAGGCGGGGACCAAATGTAAAAAGGGCTTTTAACCAGAAAGTAAAAAGAGATGGAAAAACTGCACAAACGGACAATGAACTACAATTTCAGGGCCAAAACTCACTCTTCCCATCATAGATAGGCTACCTAGTGCTTACCACTCCCACTGATAAGCTAGAAGGCTTCCCTCCAACACAGAAAGGCTTGGGGGGCTCAGAAGCTTACCAACAGTCCCTGGATACAGCAAGTCTGTATCTGGACTTGACTAGTTACAGGAACGGCAGGAAACAAACTTAGAATTTTTTTTTGTTACAGAAAAGCAGCTAAAACAGCAGTAAATACAATTCAAATTGCAATACAGGCCAGTACAACCGAGTGTGTAGCAACACTACGACAAATACAGTTCAAATACATGCAATTAAATTAACAAATGACTAAAAAACAAGTGCAGAAGGCAGTAAATTAGAAGGCTACTAACAAGCAGTAATAAGTGCAGAGTAAGAGCGACTGAACAGATAACAACACGCAGAAGAGCAACTAAGACAGTTACAATAAGAGCAGCTGAATAAACTATATATATATATATATATATATATATATATATATATATATATATATATTTTTTTTTTTTTTTTTTTTTTGAGGGAGGGAACAGAGCAGGATTAAGAGGCTACAGGGGTTGTCCTTCCCAAATGCTCTCTTTGTACACAGTAGGAGTGCCTGAAATCAGAATATGATCTCACTGCACTCAGTTGAGTGAGCAAACGAAATGGGCCCAGAAGGGGTTTCCAAATACAAATCTACAAGGGGGCGGGCAATTTCAAAGCCACCAACATTAACAACAAAACAAGAACAGGGAGGGTGGATGGAGAACTAACTGTAGAGAGACAGCCACAACTTCAGCTGAGTTAATGTTTAGTGAAAAACACAAATAAATAAATTAAATACAGTACTATATGAAAAAGAGCAGATAAAAGTGTACTTAAATTCACTTAGATGTCCAGTTGATTTCAGGTAGACGTTAGCTGGCTAAAGCTCTGATATTTCTGAAATGTGAACCAAAAATGGTGTTCTTTTCTAAGAAAAAGTAGCCTTTTCTGTCATTCTTTGTATATTGTTTAGCAAGGCATGCATACTTTACATCTTCTGATAGTCCCATTCTTGTGAAAATTCCTTAAAAGGCATTAAGCTTTTCAAAACAGTATGGACGTGGGATCATCAAGGGGTCATGTCTGGGAAATTTTATAAAATGTCTAGATGCATTACAGAGTTACTCTCACTTGAAGTTAAAGTGGAATTTATGTTACAGTGCCTTTGTAAATTAACAAAGTGTTGTGAAGTATTTTAATGCTGTAAGGTAACAATAACCTGGTGTTTCTTACAACTTATGTTTCAGTATGTTTACTACACTGACATATTCAGTATGTTATGCTTCAGTCATTCATTAAATGGTGTTGGCCTACTTTGGCCTTTCTGCTATTTGTCTTTCTGCTCTGTGGCTTTAAACATGGGCTCTTAGAACTACTGCGCCCAATATAAAAAGCCCATTTGAAAATCTCTCCCCAGTTGTGTTCATTATATCCTATGCATGTTAGCTTTGCTTTGTGTAACAGTTTTACAAACGTGCATTTTATTAATTTCCTTGACTGGTTGTCTGTAGAATTGTTTGCTTGTGGCTCAAGCCATACCTTAAAATTGGTCAGGTTCGAGTGGTCTCCATGTATGGTTAACAAACACTAAGGCCGGGATTCACTAATCCCCTGTGTAAGACTAACTAAGTCTTACACGGACACTGCAGTGTAAGGGTATGATGTCAGCACATCATGCATATTTATGAGGGCATGCTGACTCAACTCTAAGGCTTACACGGACCATACACGAGTGCAGGGGGCATGTCAGACTGCCGAGCAGTCCAAATATCCATGCCCCTGCAAGTGCCTAAACTGCAAATGTCAACAGAAATGAGCGAGTACGCTCAAATGTCAACATACACAACACTGCACTCCCCCACATTCTAAATCCCTGTACAAGTGTAAAATGTAAAGGTGTCCTTTTATTTTTTTATTATTCCTGATATAGCTGCCCGTATTTGTGCATGTATGCATTGGTTTCCCCATTGCTTAGCTACAGTTAGCAGTGTAGACATCGAAGAGGAGAATAAACAATTTATATGCACATTAAGGGAAATCACAATAGCGTAGTGGTAGAGCCCTCGCACAAAGAGTATGCATTCTGGGTTTGAGTTCCACCCCTCCACTACCTATCTTCTGTAGGAAATGTATGCATAAAAAGAAAACCTGACATTTACCTTTTAAATTTCAATAAAATGCATTGAAATGGCCTATGTGTTTGTGAACAATATTTTATATATATATAAGAAGGTGGAATGGTTATGCATACTGATAAATGCATAAGCAACGTATCTTAAGCAATGTGAAGCACTACTAAGCAAAGTTTACTAGTATTAAGCACAGTTAAGTACAATTGCTCATAGCTTAGCAGTGCTTTAACTAGCGCAATAGTTTTGCGTGGAGCTGCGCATCGTGCCAATTAATGCAAGCAAAACAATGTCGGGCAGCGTAGAGCAACGTCAAGCAACATTGGGCAAAGCTGAGCAAAGTCGGATAAACACAGCCACACCCCATATCTGGTCTGGACAGTAGTAAAATAAAAAGCAATGACATGCCTCGAACCTGGGATACTGTGCTCCATAATCACAGTACTAAAGCACTAAGCCATGACAGCTTTAAATGTGAATGCATTTCCAACACAATCATATATATCAATGGAAGTTTACTCATTCCTAAGCAGGTTTGCTCTTAGCTGAGATATTTCAGAACCAGCCAATCACAAATAAGTGTGGAAAATGAGGCATATTTAAGCTCCATAGGCAGGAACAATTGCCATAACTGGTTGTAGCTCCCTTCTGCAGACAGTATGGCTGGTGCTGGAGAGGGATCTCATTTTCGAGTGCAACGGTGGGGCATTGAGGAGTCAAAATACATGGTCTGGCTCCTCGTCCATCATCATGATGCAAGACTCCTGCAGGGCCAGTTCCAGGGCATGGAGTACAAAGCGGAAGCCTGGAACCGTTTAGCACATGATCTCACCAGTGCCACAGGCATCCCTCAGACTGGTGAGCATGTCAGACACCACCATGCAGACCTGAAGAGACGCAAGGAGGACCAACTGAACCACTGGATACAGGAGGCCCATGGAATGCCAAATGCCCCACTACTGAGTATGTAGCCATGGAATAAAGTATGTAAGAATTGCTACTGTAGTCTATATTATGGATAGGTATGTCTCAATATCCCTTCATTTACTTCACAGCTGCAGGTGTCTGTGCTGCGAATCAGCAAGCCTATGCAGGTAGGCTGCTAAGGCTGCGCCACCAGGCAGGTTAGTAAATATTCTGCATGTGTGGTCATATAAAAGAAGTGAGAGAGCCTGAAAAAGAGTGTTGTAACCCATTATTATAGGTATAAAAAGTGTGGAATAACTTCTCTGCATGTACTGTCATATAAAATAAGTGAGACAGCGTGAAAAGGCATTGTAACACATTAATAACGGTATAAAAAGTGTGGAATAACTACTCTGCATGTACTATTAAATAAAATAAGTGAGACAGCATGAAAAGATGTTGTAACCCATTAATAAAGGTATAAAAAGTATTGAATAAAAGACCTCTGCATGCACTGATATATCAAATAATTGAGAGAGCCACTAGAAAAGTGTGTAATATAATTAATAAAGGTATAATTCCTGGAGTGTGTCTGTGTCACTTTCTGTGATATGTTGTTGTACCCTTTATTTATTTTATTTATTTTTTATTTTACATTTGTTAACCGGGCTAGTCTAGCTGGATATATGTCCATTTTCAGTAGAGGCCCGGGGAGAAAAGCTCCACACATAAATCAATTACAAAGAGACATATTAATAAAAAGTTGAGTACAATAAGAATATACATTTAGTAACAAGAACAACAAAATACCTAAGGCACACCAAAAAATATACTAGTTCAGTAGAAGCATCACAATTAAACAGCTAAAGATTAGCAAAATTGTTTTCGATAATCTGTTGGAGAGAAAGAAGTAAAACAGGGATTAATGAAGAAATACAAGGGAGGAGAAGAGTGAGAAGCAAAGGTCAGTAAGGAGAAGAAGTAAGAAGATGGAAAAGAGGACAGGGGAGAGAAAAAGGAGGAGTGGATTGCATAATAGAAATAGTACTGTTGTATTAAGTGCAGTCTACCCACACATGGGTAGGCCCATTTAAAGTGGATGAAGGGAGTGCCAGTAGCTGTTAATCATATATACAGTCCTCAACTTTTGGTTAATGGCCGGCATGTACAGGTTAATCTGGCACATGAGTAGCTTGTTAATGTGTTCCCCAGAAGTGCCAGTATGCTGCTAGAAATGTAGGGGGCTGTTAACATATACCTGATAATGTCACCTGAACACATCCAGATATGTAGATACATAAATATAAATGGAAAATATAAATATGTAGCAGTAACATCTGCACCCAGGACAGTTTGTATGTCAGATACAGGTCAGGTATATCAAGAACTAGCAAAACCCATTTCACAATTTAACGGACATTGCCTAGTGTAATGATACTTGTAGGGGATATTTAACTCCGGTCAATAGGAATGTAGTGTAAAGTATAAGTATAGATAAGTTGTTAATGGAGATATCTTTTTAAACCCTACTGTATGTGCATAAACAATGCAATTCCACACCTCAATGGGTATGTCTAATCTCATAACATTTGTTGGGACACATGTCCAATTGTTATATAAATATCTGCATTTACTTCAATGCATGTGCCCTGTTCACATACCACAATCTTGGTGGCCTGTTGCCACCAATCAATCCTGCATCCTGTTGGAATTTCCACTGTTGTTCTATATATGCATGTGTTATGCTTGCTGTTCAACTGTTGGAACTCTGGTGTGTTGGGTTAATGGGAATACTACTGTATGCTGTTACAACTAAACTGGAATGCTGTTGGCTATTACTAACCCATATTGTCATTAAATCCTCCTAAACGTAGAACATATGGGAATGCCGGTCCCAGTGGACCCACCTGTCCCAACTCAGCTGGTGATGGCACCTGGCACCAGCAGTACCGGTGCCCAGCCCGAGACCCCCTACTCCGTTGGTCCTGTGACACCTTCGGGTGGAAGCACTGCAGGGGATGGGGCTCATCCCCCCGTGCAAGTGTGGGCAGAGGAGGGCCAACTCTCACCTTCCAAACGGTCCAGGCTGTGGTGCATAGGGAGATCAGGCGTTCAGTCACTGATCCTCTACTCCAGTTCGAGGCAAGAGTGGCATGACTCATGGGTGAGCCTGCCCCTTCAACGCAGCCCCCAGCACAGCCACCCCCTGGGCTGTGAAGGTGCAGTGGTGACTGCCTATGGGTAGGGATCTCAGTTCCACTGTTGCCATCTGTGGGCTCATGGGCTTGCGATTTCCAAACACCCTTCCCCGTCAATGGTGTTCACCCACCCCATGTGTCATACTCCACCCCTGTATGCGTCTTGTTTGTCTTGTCTGTTTACCTCCCCAACCTACCTCCCAAAATATACCTACTTCCCCTACCCCACATTCTACTCTCACCAGAAAAAAAATGGGCAATCTGCACCCAAAAAAAAATTACATCCCATACATAGCTGCCCAATTCACACACATGTCAGCTGGACTCAAACAGAAATTTAATTGGCAGTACAACATACTTTGTTGTCCTCACCCCTCTCTCAGGTGTGGAAGGTTTCAAAATTCCATTCAAATTACTAGTATATGCACAGCTGTTGCTGTTAAAGAAATGGGCAGCTATGGACCTTCCCTACACCCGTCCTGCACATCCCGAGCTGTTTTCCCTACTGTCTTTCCCTCTTTGTGCCCCTTTTTTCAACACTTTCCTATCTCCCCATTTTCTTTTCTTTCAAAGAAAGGAGAGCGGGGGTTAGCGGGAGTAAGCACCTTTAAGCAATAGTTAGCATGTTTGCGCGAGTGTGCGCTTAGCTAAGCTTGTGTGCACTTAGCTAAGCATCGTGCAAACCCATGCAAACCCACTTACAACTGGTTAAAAGTGTCTTAGTCACTCTGTATGTCAGGGCCCTTGTTCTGCTCAGCAGCAAAATAAAATACTTCTGTCAGTCTCGACCCCTGGACCTTGTACACACTAGACTGCATGAAGTACTACTGAGCCATGGTAAACATATAACAAGTTGGTGCTGAAACCAATATATAATGCATCAGAATGAGTGAATCTAAAGGCGATATAGGAATGCCATAACACAAATCCTGTTCTGTGGATCTTTACCAGCAGTTCGTGTGGAATTGCATTACATGACAGTGAAAAGAGAACCAGTCATTCTAGCAGGAAATAATGTTACAGCAGCGCTTCACATCCCCCACACAGTATTATAGCAGGACAAACACTAGCATATCTGACTAGGGTAGAGGCCATACTTCCCAACTATGACAAAATGTAAGAGTTAGACACCACTTGTACTTCAGGAAATGTATATTAATCCATATGCTCTGGTTCTCTCAAAGTCTCAACCTAATGCTACTAATATTGTAAAGGTGTACCTCACTTCGACCTACTTTACCTTGAGTCTGTTCAAATATGTACCTGAGTATTTGAGAGGCCTGGCAGAGGCAGAAACACACAGGCATATCAGCTATTCTGATGTTACACACTGTGCAAATAGCTTTGGAAGGAGTTCCAGAACCATACCCTTATGTAGGAGTACAACACTGAAATACCAAGGGATGTAGCCATGTACTGGTAGCAACCAACGGTGACAATGTCATTGTTCCAGTGCTGAAAAGACCGGTGTGGTGCACAAAGAATAACAGGCTAACCTCGGGCTACCATCTGGATAGGTCCACAGTTGGGAGCTACGCAGACAGACTACTTGCCTTGGTAAACTAACAGGTACACAGCAACCCTTTAAGTCCAGCAAGATAAAGTTCACACATTAAGACATAATGCTCACTGTCCTACTGCACCCCTACCCAAATGTACAATAAACCTGTGTGTTCAGGGTCTACCAAGGATGTAGGTAGGCATACTCAGTACAAAAATTTATACAGTTTTCTTGAGCAGCCTGTGCCAATGTCAACAGTAAAAAAGCACAAACTGTTCAAAGGTTAGTGAATAAATATTCACAGTATAGCAGTTCACAAACAGTTCATGTGCCAAATGAATACATCTCAGTAACTACTTTGTATGGCAGTAAATTGTATAAGTAGAAAATAAACTACATACTCCCATGTATCTTGTGTTAGCATATGTAGGGGTGAGTACAATTCTACACTGACAACTGTGTAGTGGAAGTGGCAACATTCAGGTCTGAGTACAACAATTATATCACTGGCTACACACCTAGCTTCAGATATAAGAACTATACCAACCTTCTGACGTACACAAAGGTCTCCACAGCAAACAAGCATGGGCTCCACTCTGGAAAGCTGAAAGGGCTATGCCTACCTGACATAGCAATTTATAGCATTGAGATGCTATGACAGTGAGTACTGCAATTACCCCACAGCAGGCTGCATGCAATTACCAAATGTTGTCCACCAATTGGTGCAGAGGCCATCACATGCACATGTGGAGATACCTATAAAAGCAGGCTGTACCTGCTGGCCACACATGCAATCATCCCTTTGGAGATGGTGAGAGAGAGAGAGAGAGAGAGAGAGAGAAACAGAGACAGAGAGAGTGAGAAAGAGACTCACACCCCCACCCACACCAGTGGAAAAAAATATAAGCTAATAAAAAAAAAGAAAATAAAACATAAAACAAATGTATTACATTCAGCCAAAGAGACAGCTAAGTGAAAAAATACGAACGCATACAAAGGAAAGGTATGTAACAGATATGTGTTTACTGGCATGTAGTAGATGTATTTGAAGACCACTCTACATACTTTGAAACATCAATATGTGGCAGCAGTACGTATCTATGCAGAGATGCCCTGCATAACTACTGCCATGGACATATCAGTGTGTAGCTGTGTGCAGTGGGACATAACTGTGATATATGTAGCTCAGCATTAAATGTCAAACATCTGAACCATGTTATCTGTGTTCTGTACAGTAGTGTAGACAATGTCTGTTTGGGGGAGTAGCGCATACAACTATATAACCACGGATGTGACAGAGTAACAAATGCATGATAGTCATATCAATGTGCAGCTTAGCATTGGCAACAGCTGTACCAGGCTAGTATGGTAATTAAGCATTTGCAGATATATATACACCCTCTAATATTACTGTGTGCTCACATGTGACACCTATTCATGTTGCAGCAAGGCACAACAGGTCAGCCATGAGGTGCATGGACTTACAACTGTGTGGTCCTTGTGTGTGTATGGCACACACATACAGAGAGATCTGTCTGTGTCAGATATATTAGAATCTGTACATGTTCATAGAGCAAGGGACATACTGCAACTGTTTGTGAAAGGTGGATACATATATGTTGTTGAAGGTTGTTATGTGCATATTCCTATATAGGTTGTAGTGTGTGGCAAACCAGAAAGCATACAGTGCTGGTATATGACATGTGGTGGTTGAACGCTGTGGGTATGATTCGTCAGGTTTGCAGTGTTGCAGCCAGTGAGGCCTGCTAAAGCTACATGGGCTGAGAACACCTTCAATGCATTCCGCACAACACTGTGCAATATTATGACATAACTGTATACTTCACAACCTTCCCATACTCAATATTCCCACCATGAAAGGTGGACTGTATATGTGCCTATATGTATATCAATATGTACACCAATGGATGTTCATATGTATGTGTGTATATATATATATATATATATATATATATATATATATATATATATATATATATAGAGCGAGAGAGTAAGAGAGAGGGAGACAGGGTCAAATTTACTGCAACAGATGCCTGGTGACAAAGCCATGGACTCAAGCTCAATGTGGACACCACATTGGCATCCCTCCTTGCAAAAACTCAGTACCAATTAACTACCACATAGGTGGTAGTCTACTTAACATTGAAGGTGTGATAAGAGACCATGGGACACAGGTGGACAGTAGTCTCCCCTTTGATTGTCACAGTGCCACACTAGTCATGTAACCTGTCTACATGGTACACGTAATCACAAAAGGTGTGTCATCCAGGGAAGTATAGGTCAGTGTTCCCCTCTACTCCACACACAGAAAACCCATTATAGAGTACAATGCCCCATGTGGTATGTACCTCACAAGACATCTACAGTAACTGGAAAGGACACAGACATACCTCACAAAGGGTAATACTGGCCTCAAACAGATGCCCTATGCAGACCGTCCCACAAAACTACAGCTAGACTGTGTCGCATACTGTCTACCCAGAGGTGACCTCTGCCTAACATGCAAAGCTATGTGAAACCCAGACCTGTTGGACATGCTCCACGTAATCAGATCACAATCACTATGAGCTACATGCTCTAGGGACATAAGGCTTGTCACCTCAATAAACAGCACATGCTGGACGGATAGATCCCTATCTCAGAGACATCCCATACCCTGGCACAAACCACCAATCAATAGCAAACAAAGCTCCCAATTAGCAGTCATCATATATAAACCTGGTGATTGTGTGTGAGATAGGAAATACACCCCAGGAATCACTTCTGTGGCTCTGCTTGACAGGGCCACGTGAAATTAAATCACCCGTGTGTCAAAGGCCAGGATAGCGTATGGCTAGACATCTATAGGTCCTAGAGCCAATAGCCTATAACCTATCTGCGAACCGATACACACCCACATGTACCTGTTGCAATAATTGCTTTGTGAGGTTGACTGAGTGTGATGGTGAATGTGTTGGTGAATGTGTTCGAGTTGTGTATATGTGTGATAGCTAAGTGGGAAATTGTTTCTGTCATGGTATGTAGTGTCCTAGTTGTGATCCCAGCAAAATATGTGTATGCTATTGCTAGGCACAAAAAGCAGTATGCCAGACAGGGGCGGCTCGTGGCATCGGGCTGCCGGACTGCAGCCCCCTCAAAATAAAAATTAGAAAACAAAATTATTTTTTAAATTTCGCGGATGCGCAGAAGTCCCAACTACTGTCGGTCTATGCACATGCTCAAGGCAGTCCGGCAGTCCCCATAGAGGGACACAAGGAGACGTCTGTGCACTTGCACAGACTCGCTGGGATTATATGTCGGGTCCGGACTGCAACAGTCTCGTCGTTGGGAGGGAGCTTTTACTTGGGATCTCATGGGTCTTTGTGAGTATTGCATGGGCAGGATATGGTATGGAGAACAGACAGGTAAGTGTATGGTGCATTTTACTTTATACTGTGTGTGTTAGCTGGATATATTAGTGCTTTTAATTGTGTGTGTGTGTGTGTGTGTGTGTAAATGCCCCAGGTGCTCATGGTGGTGTGGTAGGGAATACCTCAGGCTTGAACCCTGTACCCTGTATGCAGGTGTTAAAGACTTGAGTTCCCTACCCACCACCATTTGTAAAAAAATTGCAGATTTTTGCCTCATATTTGATCTGATCTGTTCCTCATAATATCTGTAGTTTGTGAATAATGCAATGCTTGATATTTGATGGTGTAGTAGTAGCATTGTTGCCTCACAGCTGCAGATTCTCAGGTTTGATTCTTGGCTGGGGTTCCTTCTTTGTGGGGTCTGTTATCTTCTCCCTGTGTTTGTGTGGGTTTGCTTTTATTTGATGTTGCACTGGTAGCATTGTTGCCTCACAGCTGCAGGTTCTCAGGTTTGATTCTTGGCTGGGGTTCCTTCTTTGTGGGGTCCGTATCTTCTCCCTGTGTTTGTGTGGGTTTGCTTTTGTGCCCTCCCATGTTACAAAGACATGTCTGCATTATTTCTTCCTGGGCCTCTGCTGAAAATTGTTTTTTTGTTCCAAGTCAGACTGTCCTGATTAACAAATGTTAAATAAAATTGACAGGCATTTGAATTTCAGACTTCAGGTTTCTGAATGTTTAATTCCTTGCAGATTTGATGGTGCAGTGGTAGTATTGTTGCCTCACAGCTGTAGGTTTTCTGGTTTGATTCTTGATTGAGGTGGCTTCGGTGTGGAGACTGCATCTCCTTCCTGTGTTTGTGTGGATTTGCTCTGGTGCCCTGCCATTTTACAAAGACGTGTCTGCGGTATTAATCCCTGCACCTCTGCTGAAAATTGTTTTTGTTCTGTCCGCAGTAAAATTGACAGGCATTTGAATTTCAGACTTCAGGTTTCTGAATGTTTAATTCCTTGCAGATTTGATGGTGCAGTGGTAGTATTGTTGCCTCACAACAATAGGTTTTCTGGTTTGATTCTTGGTTGGGGTGGCTTCTGTGTGGAGTCTGCATCTCCTCCCTGTGTTTGTGTGGATTTGCTCTGGTGCCCTGCCATTTTACAAAGACGTGTCTGCAGTATTAATCCCTGCGTCTCTGCTGAAAATTGTTTTTGTTCTGTCCGCAGTAAAATTGACAGGCATTTGAATTTCAGACTTCAGGTTTCTGAATGTTTAAGTTCTTGCATAACTGATGGTGCGGTGCAGTGGCAGTATTCTTGCCTCACAGCTATAGGTTTTCTGGTTTGATTCTTGGTTGGGGTGGCTTCTGTGTGGATTCTGCATCTCTTCCCTATGTTTGTGTGGATTTGCTCTGGTGCCCTGCCATTTTACAAAGACGTGTCTGCAGTATTAATACCTGCGTCTCTGCTGAAAATTGTTTTTGTTCTGTCCGCATTAAAATTGACCGGCATTTGAATTTCAAATTTCATGTTCTTCAGAATACATAGTAGCACAACCTTTTTTTCTAGCAATTTTCTAAGTTTATAAGATGACTATTTTAAATTTGTCCCTATTTTTGGGACTGTATTCCCCCATTATTGGCTTCGTCCAGGTTTTTGTGCTAAGGTTGACAGCTGTGGCAAGAACTGAATTCACTGAATATGTTTGAGGGCTGTATTCCCTCATTACTGGGTTTGTCCAGGTGTTTTGTACTAAGAGGTTGACATCTATGGTGAGAACTGAATTCACTAAATGATAGCCATTTAAGTTTCAGTCTTCCTCTCTTTTACAAAGCAGCTGATGTGGCGTAGTGGTATGTTACTCTGACTGTTTTTTGCTCAGGGACCTTGGCAGTAAAATATATGGTGGCAACACAACATTTTATTCTAACTTTCCAAGATTATACAAGCAATGTTTAATGTGTCCCTGGTTTTTGGGCTTTTGACCCCCCCCCCCAATACATTTTGGCTTTTTCCAATTTTCTTGAGCTGCGAAGTTGAGATGCAGTTGAGTATTGAGTAGATTTTACAAGGAGCTGAGAGCTGCAGGGGAATAGAAGTTTAGTGCTTTGCCTAGATAATACTATAGCACAACAGGTTGTGTACTTGCTTTTGATGCAGAAGGCTGTGCGTTCTACTCCCACAAGGGGTGGATGCTGCCGTACTGAGAATGTTCTCCTTGGTGAAGATACTAACTATGAGTTTGTTATCAGTTTGCCATCCATTTCCTCTTGCAATATTATTACTAGCTTATCATTTTTTTAATGTTATATATAGGCAATTTATTCCCGAGGGGCAACAGACACTTTATTTTTCGATGAAACCATGAAATATAAAGGTGATTGCTAGCAGCAACCGCTTCATTAGTTACAGATTTCTTTAATGTGGAATTATTTAGATGACTTACTTCAGAGATTGTGCATATTTACTGATAATGGACTGTAGAATTGTGCATATTTACTGATAAAGGTGGACTGTAGAATTGTGCATATTTACTGATAATGGTGGACTGTAGAATTGTGCATATTTACTAATAATGGTGGACTGTGGAATTGTGCATATTTACTAATAATGGTGGACTGTAGAATTGTGTATATTTACTAATAATGGTGGACTGTGGAAGTCTGAGTAGACTTTTTATGATAAATGTTCTCAACTGGGCAGTTTTGCCATTATGGGTGCATATGGTTTGTTTCATTGCTTACTGGAAAAATGTTCAAAACAAATTTAAAACACCCTCTAACAAGTGTACTGTATTGTACAAGGAATATAATTTTAGTACAATGAGGAAGGTGTATCAAAGAGCACATGTATGTTTCATATGCAAGGGGCCTATGATTCGAAAACAGCCCAAAATTAATCTTTATCTGCCACTGGCGAAATGTATTTTCTTTGAATGTGGGTTTCAATGCTGTTTCAATGAATGTGAGTTTCAAGGGCAGAGAAGTTTTAATGCTAAGTTTTCATTGTGAGACTGCATTGCTTTGTTTAACAGATGACTTAGTGTTTGTGCTGTAAAATACAAAATAAAACTTTCAAATGAAGTCCAACTCCTCATAGAAGTAAAGCAGTATGCACATTAGTGTTTATGGTAAATGGAGTGAAATAACCAAGTAATGGTTCATTGAAATGGCTGCAGAGGCTCCATTCAACCATTATTTTGACAGGGGGAGAAGGGCAGCAAACTCAGACAGGCCCAGCAGAACTATACCTCCCAACTGTCCAGATTTTCAAAGAATGAATAGATTTTTGCTTCTTATTTTTGGTTTGTTGTTCATAAAATTTGTAGTTTTAATTCCTAAACGATTTGCCAGAAGTCACTAAATAATAAGTTTCAGACTTCATAACCTTCAGAAAAATGCATGTTAAAGTAAGAGCTGTTCTATCAACTGTCTCAATTTATACAAGAGCAATTTTTAGTACTGTTTATATGTGCCACAATATATTTGGCCTTGTTCAGATTTACTGCATTAACAGGTTGAGAGGTACATGCAAATAAATTGCTTTATAGAATTAGGCATAGCCAACCTCTCAACTGTCCCCAATTTTTGGCTCAAAATGTTGCTCTTCCCCCAATAATCCCTCCGCAAAATAGCAATTTTGGAAGAAAACATGGAGGGTTTACAATTAAGAAATAACTGTAATAATCAAAGTTATAGATTACTTGAAATGCATGTAGATTATTTTATTTTGTCAGCTGCTCAAGGTAGCAGTACTAATATTAAAGTGTCCTTCTTTGACAGGTAGCAGCTGTATTGTGTGTCTATTTTATATTTTTGCATCACATTTTGGTCCATTTTTCATAAAATTGTGTTTTTGGCAAATTAGTGACAAATCACTAAAGACTGAAGTTAGAAAATGACAGACATTTGAGTTTCAGATTTTATACCCTTCAGAAAATTCATATTAATGCAAGACCTATTCTATTATCTTTCTAAGTTTATTAGAGCAATATTTAAAAATTGTCCTTATTGTTGGGCCTTTGTCCCACTTCTGTGTATGGCTTTGTCCAGATTTCTTGCTCTTGAGGTTCAGAGGTATGACAAATGTGTCAGGGCCATCACAGTCAGCCAGAGATTTCAAATTGTGACATGCTTGTTGCATCCCACTCCCCCATGTAGTGACTCTGGATGTGTCCAAGCAAGACAAGGAGTAGTTGTATCTACCTTGGATGGGGAGGACACACTGCATAAGTACTACAGTGGCTTTTCATCTGTCCTTGATTTTTGCAGAATGGTCTGGTTTCTGTCATATTTTTGTACTGTTGATTTATGCTTATTACTCAGATTTATGCTTATTACTCAAAGTGCCTGTTGCTCTGTGTTTAAGTAGCAATGCTTTAATGACCATAAGGTAAGCTTGTCTGACATCGTAAGATGCAAGTAAGCTTTAATAAGCATACTGTTAAACAATTGCCAACATTGAAAGCCTTTCTGTTGTTGCCATGCAGAGAATACTTGACTAGATAATGTATAAGCCTTGTGTATTAAAGGACAGGATTCCATTATTTTAAAAAGCTCATTACACTTGTTGGAGACTTCCAGTCATCTCTATAGACTTTACCTGTAAAGTAAACAGAATGCCAATCATGTGTGGTCCAAAACCTGTACAGTAATCCTTTAAGCAATGTATCTTGATCTTGTTTCTTGTTTGCTTTTCATTTTTTATTTTTATCATGTTTTCCCCATGAAACAAGTTGTCAGGCAGCAGGTCTTTTTTGGATAAGAAACATTTTTACAAGTGGGGGCATCACATAGATTTCTACTTTCAGCATGTTACTTGGTACTTTAATAAAGGTGAATATATTATAATTAGAACTGCAGTGCAAGGAGAAGTGGTTTGAGTTGAGTGCTTCTGGTTTTTCTTATACTTGATTTTGACTGGCATTCCAGTAATGTATTTAAAAGTAATTTATTTTTCATGCCTCACAACCTTTTGTTTCCATCTAGATATTAAGTAAGCTGTCATGCAGCCAATGCATTGAAATATTTTTATTCTTCTACACTTATTTTTGTCTTGATTGGACTTTCAAAATGATGGTTTGCCACCCAGGGCAGCGTATTTAATTAAAGTTATTTTTTTGTGGTTTTGTGCATAGCTCCTCCCCTTTATGGTTGACCACACCCCTTCCCTTTGACCCCACCCATTCAGTGTCTCCTGCAGCCCCCCCCTGTGATTTGAAGTCACCAGCCACCACTGATGCCAGACGGTCTGACGTAGTGTGTTGGTGTTGACTGGGGTGTCCCATTGTAGGCTACAGCAGTGCATGTATGCTTATTGAGTGTTACTGCTGGTGAATCCAACCCCTGAATGAACTGTAGTACTACCTGAAGTTGTATGCCTAAACAGCACAGTAAGGTGTATGTACACATGTCCTGGAACCACTGTTTTGTTTGATTCCCGTAGTCCTCCAGATGACATACCTCAGGCATAAGGTCTTGTAACTACTGACACACAGTACTGTATGGTACACAGGTAAAGGTCATGTGTTTTGCCATATCTTTGTGTCTGGTATGTATGTCAGATGTGTGTGTGTGTGTATGCCTGTACCATGGCATCGGTCATATGTGTGTTACAGGGCATAGGTGTGTATCTAGCAACATGTATAGTGTAGTACAGCAGTATGCCACCCATATTGATGAATGAGCACATATAGGTTCATAGGTTCATAGGTTCATACTAGGCTATCTGCCCTAGGGCATTTATAAGCCTAGCCAGTGTGTGTTTGGCTTTCGCCACCCATTTTAAATGAATTTAGCTATGCCCTTTTTTGAGGTTAGTACACTGTGCCTCTGTCTAACAGTGACACAGAAGTGATACCTAGGGTAAACCTACGATCTTCCATCTACTCATCACGATTCCTCTTGAAGAGAGTCAATGAGGGACTCTGCCTAACCTGGACTGGGATTTTATTCCAGAGTGAAGGGAGCCTCTGGGTTATGAATCTGTCCCTCCAGCATGTCCTATTTATTTCAGTGCTGAGGTGCAAGTCTCTTGAGCACGTTGCTCGATGGGATTTGGATTTTCTGAGGTGCAGCATGTCCATTAATTCTGGGTTGGACATGGATTTATACATCAGGCACAGATTGCCTCTGGGCAGATGGTATGCCACTGAGTAGAGCTGGAGTTTCTTTAAGCGGGCAGCATATGACATCTGTTTGAGCCCTTTGATCCTCTTGGTGAGGTACTTTTGGGGTCTTTCCAGTTGCTGCAGGTGTCTGGTAAGGTACATCCCAACAATGCCCCAAGGGGCATTGTACTCAATTATGGGCCTGATGAGGGATGAGTAAAGAGGCACAATGACCTCCCCGATCTAGATGTGAATCCCTTCAAGATTAGGTGGGCTATATAAAATGTTTTTCTAACCACTTTGGCCACGTGGTTGTCAAATGAGAGATTGCTATCAAATTGGGTCCCTAGGTCAATTACTTCTTCTGTACATAATGGATTACCACCTATGTGGTAATTTGTGGGCACTTTGTTTTTGCCAAAGGGGATGACTATACACTTTTTGGCGTTTACATTGAGGCCATGGCTCTGGCACCAGTTGTCTATTTCTATGAGGCCCTTTTGGAGGATGCTTGTGTCGGCTGGAGAGTCAATTATGGCACCCTGTTTGCAGTCATCTGTGAACTTGGACAGCCACAGTCCTTCCATGTTGGCCTGTACCTATGAGAAATATATACCAAACAAGAGAGGTCCCAGGACTGAGCCTTGTGGGACGCCACTTGTAACTGGTTTGGAGTCTGACATGGCTCCAGCAATTCTAACCATGTGGGTTCTGTCCTTGAGCCAGTTTGCAACCCATCTAGTGACATAGGGGTTTATATTTAAGCTGGTGAGCTTATCTATAATGCTCGAGTGGGGTATTGTATCAAAGGCTTTTGCGAGGTCCAGGTAGGCTGTGTGGACCACCTTCCCCTCATCAATGGCCTTGGTGACTGTTTCAAAGAACTTTGCGCGTGTGAACATGTGGAACTTTTGCTTTTGCATCATCTTAAAAGTACTCAATTGTATTTATTACTGCTCGGTGTAACTCATTCTAAGCCTTTTAGTTTAAGCACTTGGGCTTCAGACCAGTTGTTTTACATTAAGAAGGTTTGTGGTCTGCACTGTAGTGGCAGAACAGGTAGCTTACATCCTCCTAAGTTGGGAACTGCTGATTGAGGGCTCAGTGTCTGTTATTCTAAAAGTGTATTAAGTCTGGTTTAAGCACTTGGGCTTCAGGCCAGTTATTTTACATTAAGAGGGTTCGTGGTCTGCACTCTTGTGGGAGGAGAGGCTGGACTCTGCCCTTCTGAGCTGGGAATTTCTGGTTAAAGGCTTATAGTGCCTGCATATTTGAACTGCTTCTTACTGAAATTGGTGCACCTTGTTTGCTAGCACGCATGTGTTAGGCAGGGGTTTGCCATCAATGACTAGTGTGGTATGCTGGTAATACTGTGACTGGATCCTACAATCATTGCAATGGATTATATGTTACATTATGCATTAGCATGATATATACCCCCTGTGGCTAGATGGTGCATTGTATCACATACAGTGTGCCATATACTGTTGTATAGTCTTACATACTGGTTTATCTTTGTTGCTGTGCAGAACATGGTTTGATATATGGAGTGTGCCAGGCACTGTCAGGCAGTTATGGGTTGAGCACTGGTATGTGGTATTGAAAGTGTGTATCCTTTGACAGCCAATAGGTTGCTATATATGGCAGTTAAATGATATCCGTACTTTAGAATATTAAGTGTGTCACTTGACTTGCTCACACATATTGTTTCTTTGTCTTCCAGGCTTATGGCCCACCATCGTAATCCCTCATACAGCACAGTAGAGGATGAAGTGATAACGGACATCATGGTTCAGCACTACACCATGCTGTTCTCAGGAAACTGCCAGGACCAGCATGAGCGGACTGCACTGTGGCAAGATCTTGTCCATAGGGTAAATGACATAGGCATGCATAACCGGACATATGACCAGGTACGCCATCACTGCAGTGATTTAATTAGACATGTCCAGCAGCATGCGTCTGATATCCATAGACAACAGCTTGCTACAGGTGGTGGGGTAGCCATCCATCCCCCCTTCACCAGAGTGGAGGAGCTGCTCCTGAGCCAGGTGGCTCCTGGCCAGAAACAGCAACAGCAACAACTGACATGCATCATCATGGAGACTGGAGACACCCATCAAGTTGACATGGAGTGTGCAGGTAACATGGCATAGCTGTACACTACTGTTACCTCTATTGGTAGATCATGCTTATGTGAGATGTGTAGTGTGTAGTTACAAGATGTGGTGCCTAGTGTTGTGCAATAATAATATTTTGGAATATAATATGCAGGCCTGTGACTGTCAACAGTCGTACTACTGTAACATTGCTTACACACAGTAGCAATGCCACAGTTGTTGCCACTGACAAACTGTCTCATACCCTTGTAGGTCCCTCTGGTGTGACAGCAAGGCAGCAGACCCATGCTGGTGAGTGTGTTCTACATTTATTATTGCTAAATAAATGTGCATGTCACAGGTGAGGTGTAGGCCATGTACACGTCGCACACCAGCGCATAATGCATGCTGTGCATGTTTGCTGTGAGACTATGCACATCTCAGTAACGTGAGTAGCTGACTCAAACACATGCAATACACAGACCATCCCACACAATTGTGGCAACACCATAGTGGACATTGGATAGGCACAGTCGATACACTTGCACACAACACACACAACTGTGTCATACACAGTACATGTTAACATGCTACACATGGTGTATTCATACACACACTGTAAGGTCACACTTCAGTGTCCCAAATGTCATCCACACAGCAAACATAACATACCTGAGGGGTAGAGTCCTCTCATGTGGCTGTGCGACACTCTTCAACACATAACACATTCATGTTAGGTAATGCCTCCTACTGTGCACCTTAGGAACCCATGTAACAACTGTCCGTAAAATGGTGAATGTAGCCATGGTACTGAAGTTCAGGTACAGCATGCTATGTGCCAGTCTGGTACATATTAGTAGCCTTGAGTGACCACATGATGCTGCATGATGATGTCACATGGTACTACACCACATCCAGTTACAGTGGCCACAGTACTACACATATCATTAATTGCTATGCACCTCAATGTTGTGTGTGTGCAAACATATGCACTGATACACAATCTGCATAGTGATCACCATTTGTACAAAGTGACACACATGTCTTGTAATACTATTGAGTGTATAGGTCACATGACACACATTGTGTATGTGTGAGGTTTAATGTTGCAATTGTGTGGTAGCATGCCATGTCAATCTTGGCACTAGCATGTCCACAATATGTTCTACACTCACCATAACCACTGTACAATGTCTATGTTGAGCAATGGTATTCCATCAGGTATACACGCACCACTCATCCTGTGTGTATACATAGCATGCATGTGATAAACCTGTGTCTACAATTGTCTGCTAAACACAAAAATGCTCTAATCAGAAATGGATATCTGTGTGACACACTGATACACATCTGGCCATGGTATGTATACCTGTGAGTGATGGTGCACAGGACATTGCAGAGACATTAATACTTGCACAGCAATGTTGTATCCATGTACACATTGCATTCCAGGGTGAGGCCAATCACTGAACAAAACACACATGCATCAAAGCCATGTATACTGTTATTAGCAAGGGTTGTCTACACTCACACTGCATGCTGTTGAGCAACACACGTCCTGCATGCTGTCACGTTTGATATAAATGTTTGGCTTGTAATACTGTACCCCACCATCACATGCTATTGAGTATGTTCTGGATTGCTGGTGGTGTGTGTGTGTCTGTGTGTGTCTGTTGTAGTGAGGAGTGTATATGTGTTCATGTGTTCATGTGTGCATGTGTTCATGTGTGCATGTGATCATGTCTGCATGTCATTTGTGCATGTGTGCATGTGTTCATGTGTACATGTGTGCATGTGTGCATGTGTTCATGTGTGCATGTATTCATGTGTTCATGTGTACATGTGTGCATGTGTGCTTGTGTTCATGCGTGCAGACATCATGTACAGGTCGTAAAGTGTGTTTCCTGTCTCCCTCTCACAGGTGCTGATTTTGGGCTGGTTCACTGCAGCAGGGAAACTGATGTCACTGACCATGATAGTGATGATGATGATAGGTTTGTTGAGGCACAGGCATGTTTGCCAGGGTCTGTCGTTGAGCCAACAATCGACAGTACACGTGTCCACACCATCCATGCACACAGTCATAGTGCCAATACATCCATCACCAATGCCCTTAGCTGAGGGACAGCGTATATCCGGCGTTGGCCAGGACAGTGTGGTATCTATGGCACATGCATCCCAACACTGCAGCCATACCCAGATGTCTGGAAGGGTACCACATAGGCAAATGTCCAGGGGTTCTCGTCAGAGCACTGCTGGCCATCATGCCACTGGCAGATGTGCCACAGGTCTTACAACCTCGGGCATGTTCCAGTCTGTCATGGAGGCACAGGCACGTATGGAACGGTACACCAGACAGGTACTAAGGGCACAGAGGGCACATAACACCACAGTAAATGACTGTTTCCATGACCTAGCAGGTGCCATCCATAATTACACTGAGGTCATGGATAGACGTTGGGGTGAGACATTAGATGTCCTCCGCAATGTCATGTCCATGTGTCAGGACAGTGCAGGATGGGTGAGACGTGGACGTGGATGTATGCCAGCAACATCAGCAGCTGACAGTCGTCGCGGACGTCCCTCAAGTCACAGCCGCTCCCGTAGTGCCAGTACCAGCCCCAGCAATGTTGGGGCTGGGCTGTCCATAGACCGTCCTAGAAGACCACGTGCACATGGCTCTGGACAGTCCCAGCAGGGACCTGGGTCCAGTGTACATCCATCTACCTCTAAGGATAGTACCCAGTCAGGCTTAGTACCTGATAGTGTCAGTAGCACCCCTGCTTGGCACAGGTACCGTATCCGTGGTCAGAGACGGTGATCAGTAAAGCCTGGCAAGTACAGTCTGTGGCTGTCCCACAAATACCCGTATATGGCAGCCACATGGTGGAACTGTGTACATGCAGACACACACACACATAAACAACACACCTAGGGCTACCACATACATGCACACATTACATCAACATTGGCCGATAGCAGTACTCTTGGCCCTCACACACACACACACACACACACACACACACACACACACACACACACACACACACACACACACACACACACACAAACATGTCGATTGTATGGCTCACTGTAGGCCTCTGGCAAACCAACTACACACCCTGTGCATATGATGAAACCTGTGCCACCTCTTGTCATCTGTAACATCGATGCAGGAACAGGCTACCATGGTGCTGATGCACAGGGTGACTATATAGCACTACAGCAATGTTACCATGTTGTCAGCAGTAGAATTTAATGATATGCTTGAAGGTGTAGCTGAGCAGGCATGCTGCATTAAAGCTATGAATGTCATTGTAATATTGTATACACCAGTGTTAGTTAAAGTAGTGTATTGTCCACCCACGTGCCACTTGGCTGATGTGTGTAGTATTGGCAGCATGTGTTAGAGAGTGGACAGTATGTGTGGGATGTGTGTAGCACAGATTTGCAGGTGTACATCTGTGAACATGGTGGAGGTGCACTGTCTGCATGCATGTGAATAGTGGACACATGGGCAGGGTGACATGCCCTGTATTACACAGTAACACTACATAGTTTGTATTGGTGGCCAGTATGCATTGTACTACACACATTTCGGAACCTGACTACACATGTGTGTATGACATGGTTTGACACTGTGCTGTGGGTGATACTGTTACTATCTGTCATTGTTCTGCATGCTGGTAGTATACATAACTTCAACAGCCTGACCATAACCAATCATTAGATGATGTCTTCACAACTGACATACAGCTGTAGAACACACAGCAAAATTTGCATCCTTCAGGTACTATACTATGCCAGTAACCAGTGGTATTCACCTGCACCCATTACTATGTATTAGTAATATGCATGCTTAGTGCATTAGAGGTTTAAAAGGGTTAATACATTTATTCTGTTCACACTGCATGAATCTGCACAGCTACTAGAGACATTCCAATCCTGCTTATGTCATGAAAATATGCACAGCTATGATCTGCTTATGCCATGGAAATTAACAAGAAGCATTTAATTTCTGCTAATGTCATGAAAATAATAAGAAGTGTTTTCTACTAGTGTCATGAGACTTAACAAAGAGTTATTGATTTTCTGCTTATGCCATGAGAAAGTGCACAGCTGCTGAAGCTATTGATAATGAAAACAAAGGCTGCTTGAAAGTATAAACCGTAGTCAGTATTACTTGTACCTAAGCTAGAAATGTACCTTGAATCTAGGTAAAATGTAACACATATATATTAGAACTGCACAATTGAAGAATAGAAAGTTTGTAGTGGGCTAAATATAAGCCCCAAGGCCAGGTTGCTTTTCTCAAATGTTTTTGTAAATCAACAATAATCCAGTCATGTCAGCAGGAAATCTAAGTAACATTTTCTATGTAACACATAGTGAGTTTTAAATCTGAACATGTCAGCAGGAAATCTAAGTAACATTTTCTGTAGAATAATACAGTTAGTGTCTAACTACATCAACAATAGAATAGTAACATTTCATAGAACTGTATAAAAGTAGCATACTGCTCACTAGTAATTTAGACAAATCCTGTATTTGCATGCTTTGTCTCCTTGCTGCAGGTAATAAAGGGTGCCGTACTTGAACCTTACGTGAATTGGTCTTTGAAGGTTTTTCCTTTGACAGCATTGTACTACACACATTTCGGAACCTGACTACACATGTGTGTATGGCATGGTTTGACACTGTGCTGTGGGTGATACTGTTACTATCTGTCAGTGTTCTGCATTCTGGTAGTATACATAACTTCAACAGCCTGACCATAACCAATCGTTAGATGATGTTTTCACAACTGACACACAGCTGTAGGACACACAGCAAAATTTTCATCCTTCAGGTACTATACTATGCTGGTATTCACCTGCACCCATTACTGAGACCACTCCTGTCTGGCATATAGCTCCATTAGGTACGAGCAATCACAGTAGGGATATGTCTGTCCACATCTGGTAATGCATATTGTGGCCTATAATGCATTCTGCAGATGACACACACATCCTCCACAAGGGTACCATACAGACAGATAACTGTTGTCAAACCCATGCTTTAAAGCTATTATCCAGACTAAGCATAGTCATCCACCTTTACGGAACATAGTATCCACTCAGTAGCACATAGGTAGTAGCCACCAACATGATGAACAGGTACCAATGTGTACATGCAACCAAGTGTTAAGTCATCTCTCCTTTAATAATCACATTTCCTAAGATTTTTTGAAATACCTCGGTGGCTCACATAAGCAATAAGGGGTTTGCATGCATATCCACAAAGGTTGTTGTACACCTATAATGAATAGCCATCATTGACAGACTTTGCTGCGTTAGAACTGGCCTAACATATACCTCGGCCATAAACCCTCACTCACACAATTCAATAGTAACCGTAATGAGTATGTGTGACACAGATGACCTAGGCCAGGGATCACTGCAGTGGCTGGCCTTGTCACAAGCATAAGATGTGATCTAAGGTCTGTGAAGCAGCAGCACAGTCTGGCAAAGATGACAGTTGTGTCCTTGGAGAAAGCAGGGTTCACACACATGCAATAATTTAAGTAACATGTACATATATGTATTTGCCACACAGCTACCTCACATGTGCAATGCATACTGACATGTCATACAGTAGTAAAAGCAAAACCCATTGCACATTGACCAACAGTGCCACACACATAGAGCACACACACTCACCAAGTGCAGGATTCAAACCCCTACCTAACTACTTTGTGATACTAGAATAGTATGCATTAACACAGCATACTAGACACATTTCTGGCATGTCACTTTTCCACAGGTATATTTGAAGGATGGTGACATCATCAGACCTGACAAAGTTTAGTATACCACTTTTAAGGTATATGAGTAGTCTCCAAAAAGGTTGCTCCACTTCAAGGAGATCACACACTTGTCAACTGCAGGATTTAAGCCCCTACCTAACTGGTTTATAATATTACAGGAGTACGCATTAACACAATGCATTATACACATTACTGTTAGTTCTTTTTTCCACAGGTATATTTGAAGGATGGTGACATCAGACCTGACAAAGATTAGTATACCACTTTTAAGGTGTATGAGTACTCTCCAAAAAGGTTGCTCCTCTCCAAGGAGATTATACACAGACAGACTCACACGTGTCAAGTGCAGGATTCAAACCCCTACTTAACTGGTTTATGATACTACGCATTAACACGACGCACTATACACATTACTATGCATTCTTTTTTCCACAGGTATATTTGAAGGATGGTGACATCATCAGACCTGGCGAAGATTAGTATACCACTTTTAAGGTGTAAGAGTACTCTCCAAAAAGGTTGCTCTTCTCCAAGAAGATCACACACAAACAGACACACACACTTGTCAAGTGCAGGATTCAAACTCCTATCTAACTGGTTTATGATATTACAGGAATACGCATTTGCACGACACGCTATACACATTACTGTGAGTTCTATTATATTTGTAGGTTGGTGACATCATCAGACTACACAAAGTGGGTTACATTAGGTGACATTGGGTGGGCTACATAAAAGGAATGTCTAAACACTTTGGCCATGTGACCATCAAAGAAGAGTGTACTATCTGTGTCCCCAGGGCCTTCATGACTTTCTCCATACATACTGGAGTACCACCTATGTGGTAATTTGTTTGCACTTCATTTTAGCCAAAGGGGATGACTATGCATTCTTTGCCATTCTTCTTGGGGCATTGTTTTGACACCAGGTATCTGTCTCTGTCAGCCCCTTCTGGAGGATGTGTGTGTCAGCCATAGAGTTGATTATGGACCAGAGTTAGCAGTCATCTGCAAACCTGTTCAGCCATACTCCTCCCATGCTTGCCTGTACCTCTGAGCAGTATCTACTGAACAGGTGGTGTCACAGGGCCAGGACCGATGGGATGCCATTTGTGACTGTCTTAGATTCGGACATGGCACCACATCTCTGAACATGTGTGTTTGATCTGTGAGCCACTTGGCCGCACATCCTGTGACATAGCTGTTGATGTTCAGGCTGGTAAGCATGTCCATGATGACAGAGTGGGGAATGGTGTAAAATGTCCTTAGTGAGGTCCAGGTGGGCTGTGTGGACTACTTTCACCTCCATCTATGTCCTTGGTAACTGTTTGTAGTAAGTCAACTATGTTTAAGAGGCAGGGTTTGCCTTTAACAAGGTGGGGTTATGTAGTGTCCAGTGTCTGGAGGTCCCCAATGTCACAGTTTATGGGTTCCATGACAATTTGCTCAATAGCTTTGTAGACCAGGCTGAGTAGACGTATAGGGCAATGGTTTCCAGGTACTGTTGTGGCACCCCCTTTGTGGGGCTGGATGACTGTTGGTGTATGCCATTCTTTGGGTACATACCCTGTGGTACGATTGAGTCTGGCCAGTGAATGTAAGTGAGGGTGTGTTTCCTTTTGGGCCTAGTGTATGACGCAGCCTGGGACACCATCCAGTCCCATTGATGCTGTGTTCTTGGCATTGGAGAGGCCTGTCCTTACCTGCATGTCCATGACGTCTGGGGCTCTGCATCCTTCTGTGATGGACACAGGCCCTTTTGGGGGTGATGGGGGGAAATTTGCACTGAACTTCTCCCCCAGGATGTGGGCAATGAAAATTGGTTCAGTGTATTCCTTGCCATTTGTCAGTTGCTGATAGCATATTTGGATGTTGACACCTACATGTGTGGTATAGCTACCGCAGGCTTTGTGGATGTCATTCCTACAGTCCTTGGCATTTTGTCTTTTGAAAGTGTCCTTGAATTATTTTATGAGTGATTATTGCTTCTTACTTATAATGATCAGTGATGCCTTTCCTTTAGTGAAGTTGGCTCTATCAGGTGTTAGTTTCCTCCTTCTGTTGTCTAGCTTATTTATGGGCAACAACCACCAGATTGTTTTCTTATTTTTGGAGAAGTGTATCTTGGTTTTATTTGTGATGTCTCAATCCATGCATCCCTGTAGATGCTCATAGGATTCATTTGCAACTGATTCGGAAGATTGTATACCATTATCCTACAGCAATAAGTCTTTTGAACTTTACACTTTTGCCTTGGGACATGTGCAGTTTGCTTTTGAAAATGTCTTCACGGTGGTTTCATTGACTGTGTGAGGGGGCAGGATGTGGATGTCCAGTGTGATTACTTTATGATCTGATATTACCAGTGAGGGCTTTATCTGTGTTGTGGAACACTGGTACCCCATGTTGGTGATGAGCACGTCCAGTATGGTGTCACCTCTAGTGGGCATGATGACCAGCTGTTCCAGGGTGTTAGAGCTTTTAAACTGTAGGAAACATTGGGCAAAGGATGTTGTACACAAGTAATTCTCTCACTCACTGTTTGGGTAGTTGTAATCACCTCATATACTGGTGTTTGATAGGACCTCTATATTTTCCACTGTTCTCAAGAATACTGAGTGAGGTTCCTGTGACAAGGTAGGTGATCTGTAGCAGGCTACAATCTGATGAGCAGCTTTGCCCAATGTTACTTGCACTTGCATGATCTCCAAGCCCTCATGCTGTACCACTAACCTGAAGGTGTGGGTATCCATATGGTAAATGGGTACACCCCTTCCTTTTGTCACTCTTTGATTTGGGTCCGAAGGTCAGAGGGATTGTGAGTGTTTTACGTGGAGCATGTCCAACAGCTCTGCATTTGACATAGCTTTATATGTTAGGCAGTTAACACATCTGAGTACGTGATATGCAAGGGAGTACAGATGTAGCATTTTGAGATGGTCTGTGTATGGCATGTATTTCTGGCCGCTAATGCTCTTTGTGAGGTATTGTTGCAGTTGTCTTGTGAGGTACATAGCAAAAGTGGCATTGTACTCTATTATAGTTCTAGTGAGTGATGAGTAGTGGGGAACAATGTCCTCTTCTATCCTGGATGAGACACATTTTGTGATGTGGTGTGCCACATAGCAGGATTTCCTGACTACTGTGGGGATGTGATTATCACACTTGTGTTCAGTGTACACCTGTGACCCAAGGTCCCTTGTCACACTGTCATTGTTAAGTATACTACCGCCTATGTTGTAGTTCTTGGCTAAAGAGGTTTTAACAAAGGGGATGACAATGCACCTTTTGCCATTGAGCTAGAGCCCATGACTTTGATAACAGCCATCTGTCTCAGTGAGGCCCTTTTGTAGGATGTCCACATCTTAAGTGTTTACAATTATGGCTCCTAGTTTGCAGTCCTCTGGTAACTTCTCTAGCCACAGACCTTCTGTGTTAATGTTTACTTCAGGGAAGTAGATACTAAACAGGACAAGACACAGGACTGAACCTTGCGGTACTGCACTCATCACTGGTCCAAAGTCATACTTGGAGTCTGCTACTTTCACAGTGTGTGTTCTGTCAGTAAGCCTGTTGGCAACCCATCTTATGACATAGCAATTTATACCTAGTTTAGTGGGTTTATCTATATTTCCAGAGTGTGTGGTGGTGTTGTAAGCCCTGGCAGGATCAACATAGGCTGTGTGAACCACCTTACCCTTGTCGACAGTTCTGTTTACTGCTTCAGTGTCATCTATCAGGTTTAGGTGACATGATCTGCATTTTGCAAACCCAACATGGTTGTGGTCCAAGGTTTGGGGATTACAAACGTAATTGTTTATATGTTGCATGATGATACATTCCATGGCCTTGAAGAGCGGGCTCGTCAGGCTAATGGGGTGTTAGTTCCTGGGGTCCGTGGTGTCTCTACCCTTGTGTAGTGGGATAACCATCACTGGGCACCATTCAACAGGCACAAAGCATGAGGTGAGGCTATGACTGCACATGGTACGTCAGTGTGTTGTCTGTTCGTTCTGTGGTTTGTGTGAAACACAGCCTGTGAAGTTATCTGGTCCCATGGCTGCTGTGATACTGGCTTTGGAGAGTGTTTTTTACCTGTGCAGCCATGAGGACAGCAACTTTGCAGTCTTCCATTATAGAGGTGTGCTCTTTTATGGGTGAGAGGGGGGTACAGTTAACAGTGATCCTATCTGCCAGGATGTTGGCAATATCAATTGAGTCTGTATATTTAGTGCCATTGAGCTGTAACTCAGTACAGATCTGAGTGTAGCCATGACATGGACCTGTCTGTTGGGCAGAGATCTCCTGAGAAGACAGTATGCAACAGAGTACAGATTGGGTTACATTCAGTCTTGTTGCATGGGGCAACTGTTTGAGGCCAGTAATACTCTTATTGGGTACTTCAGTGGTCTTTCTGGCTGTTGAACGTGACTAGTCTGATTCATCACAAGTGTGTTGTGGTACTCTCTGATGGGTCTGATGACTGATGAGTACTGGGAACCTCCTTTGACCTACATGCACAGACCTTGGCAGTTTATGTGAACACATAGCCTGATTTTCTGACTTTGTGAATGTGTTTCTGGAAGTAGAGATGTCTATCCACATTTGTCCATAGATCCCTTATCATCACCTCCGTATTTGGCATAAGTGTGTGAGCATGCCCAGTATGACCTTTCAGTATGTTGTTGCCTGACATTTGCTTTGTTTTCTAAGTGTGTGAGCATGTCCAGTATGACCTTTCAGTGTGATGTTAAATGAAATCCACTACATTTGTTGGAGTGTGTGAGCACACCCAGTATAGACATGTATACTATATGTGTCTGGAAAGTCAAGCTGTATCTTTACAGCAGGGCTCACCTTTGTGTCATAGATCAACAGGGATCATGCTGTGCCTGCAGGGCTTCCATTAGACACTTTGCATAGACTTATCAACATTTCTACATAGAGGGGGGACGCTATTCTTTGTACATTTCTACCCAGGGGCACACTTGATTGTTACTGTGGGTGTACATAGGATGAGGGTTTCATCTGACACTTATACACATTTGCTATGCCTGCACTGCTATGTACCGTACACCATTTCAGTCTGTACTGTTGCCTATCATACTGGCTTGAGGCATATTACTGTGCTACAGATCCTAGAGTCCAATGTCACGTATATTAGATTGCGACTTCATAGCCTACACTACCCACATCACAACACCTGGCCTGATGTTCTCTGTCTGCATAGGCCTGTAGGGGAGGTAATCCATATGCCTCTTTAGGGAAATGATACAACATTTCTTTGTGTCTGCATTACTGTACAATTGTCCTGCTGTGTCGGTGCCACTGAAATGCTATCATGGCTTAGTGGTTCAGTACTGTGACTATAGTGCACATTATCCTGGCTTTGAGCCCTGTCACTGCTTTTTATTTTCATGCTGGGCAGAGCAGACTGCTTAAGGAACAGTAAAGCAAATATGAGCATGTTTACCTGACTTTGCTCAACTTTGCACGACTTTGCCCAACCTTGCCCAACATTGCTCAACATTGCCCAACACTGTGCTAGTTAGCACAGGCAATTTTGTTTACATATACTAAATATTGTAGCAAGGTTACTTAAAATCCAAGAAGTAACCAGTCCGTGATGAAAATAAAAATTGTAGTTTATTAGTGCACTAATAAACTAAAATTTTTATTTTCATCACGGACTGGTTACTTCTTGGATTTTATGTAACCTTGCTACATTTTTTTTTTTGGACTGAAACCTGCATAGTAGCTGTTGATTTATGTTGTGTTTTGGTCATATTTCCTATTTTTTAAACAGCCAAATACTCCAACGACAGTAAAGCACCAAAACAGGCACAGAAAGCTGTATGTGAAACACTCCACGGCTTTGGACAAAAAAGATTTAATGCGAACCCGATGGGTATTCGTAAAAAACTCCTCAGTAATACAAAAACAGAACACAGTAGTGCACAGTTGTTAAGCGCTTTCATCTGACAGTACGCAGACTTCATCAGAACAACTTTCATTATAACCTAGTCATTTAAATAAGCACATTTGGTGCCAAAACAATAAATGCTTTAAAATGATTAAACCTATAATGAATTAATTATATATATATATATATATATATATATATATATATATATATATATATATATATATATATATATATACATTATTACTTCGATATATACATAAATAAATAAATACCATAATGAATTAAATACATAGTATTGATATATGAATTGTGCAATATATAATAATAAAAAATGTAAGTTTATATAAAATCTTAATAAAATACTTGTAAAATATATTCAAATTTATTATGACATTTGCTTGAATACCCTGCCTATATGGCAAAATGCTAAACCCCACATCTCAAAGTAAATAAATACTAATTTTCTCTCTCACACATTACAGGGACTAGCCCAGACTTAAAAATGGTTTAATACTTATAAAATCATTTATACCTGGAAGTCTAGTGGCATCCGTAAGAATCTGCCATTTGCTCTCCTAGATAGCCAGTAATGTTTTGAAATTACCCCCTTGTACTGTAACATCAACATGGTCCACTATTGCAAATTTAAATTGATGCTTGTCACCACTATTCATAATATGCTTATATATAGCATTTTTCTTGTTTTTGGTTTTAATAGAATAACTGTGGTCATATATCCGTTGTCTCAGTTGTCTCTCCATTTTACCTATGTAGAACGCCGGACAAAAACTACAAGTAGCAATATAAACCACATACTTCATATGACAATTGCCTGCCATGCTCCTTATTAAAGTTCTATTAAAATTGTCCAATTTAAATCTAGCTGTTTCGTTTATATACCTACACTGGTTACATGCTCCACATTTTTTAGTGCCCTTTGTTTTTACCATGTCCATGTGTTTTTTGGATTCCAAAATCCTTTTAAGATTGAATCCAGTCTTGTATACAAATTTAGTTTAAATTTGTATACAAATATTTCCTATTTTCTTAAGCACAGCTTTTACCCCCTGGATTTTAGCCTGTTTTTTTTTTGTCATATACTAAATATTGATAAATGCTGCTTAGTTCCGGTACCTCGGCGAAATGCCTTCAAAGGAATAAAGTACAAACACATGTTGCAACTATTTATATTGTGCAAAATGCAATTAATCAATTACAAAAAGTTAATTGCAAGAAAAAGAAGTTGCCAAGAATTTAAAGAGACATTGCATATAACACACAAATATAAGTAAATGTTAGACATTAAATCCATATAGAAGAAATATCTGATGATCAGGAAAAGCATTGAAATGCACCATAAAATTACAACAAAAATACCAGTATCATTAAATAGTAAGATTAACCTCCAAATTCATACCCCTAGGTCTCAGAGTACCAAATTTTAGAATGAAGCTGCTCTCTAACTACAACAGATTTTGTAAACAATTTACACCATTCTTAAATTAATGAATTTCCAAATACAGCATTTAATTCGGCCATGAAGGATATCAACGTTGAGGTATCTAAAGTAGAATGCGATGTAATCACTAGGAAAGAGATAAAGCTCAATAGAGATGTTGGGGATTTCAGAAGGAATTTGGTTTATTCTTGGCAAAGAAGGCGAAAAAGTGGTTCGTCCCAAATGAAGGCTGCTGAAGGAAGTTCGCGTAGTGGTCGGGACTCTTCTGTCTCTTCATCGGACACTGTTGCTAGTAAAAAAAAGTGTTTCCTTTGAAAGAGTGGACATTGTGAGTGATACTGGTGGAGTTTCCGAAACAGAAGAACAGGGAAGATGGAATTTTCGCCAAGGTTCGAAACGGAAGTCACGACAAAAGGGCCGTAATCGAAGGTACTGATAATGCCAGTGATATTATGCTGCATCTCGGTTCTGTTTCTCAAGTTGAAAATCCGAACCTTGATAATGCAGTTTTTGTACAAATTGTGTAGCATGGCACATACCATGACAATTTGGGTACATATAGTTGGTGCAAGGCTCCACTGGATGTGTCCAGGCACCGGAACTGTGACTTAAGCATCCCAAACACATGCTCGATTACATTTCTTGTTTGTGCATGTGCCTCATTATGGAGCTCTTGCTCAGGTGTGTGTGCATTTCTGATGGGTGTCATCAGCAACGGCTCCAGTGCATATCCAGCATCCCCCAGTAGGTGACAGTCAGGGATGTCCCCATTGGCAAATGTCTGGTACAGCTGCGTCAGATGCCAGATATGAGAATCGTGGTAGCTTCCAGGGCAGCCAGCACACACATTCATTATTATGCCCTGGGCATCGCACACGACCTGGCAGTTGATGGAGTGGAATCCCTTGCGGTTGATGTAGGCCCTACCCTGCTCACCAGCTAGTGCCTTGATGATTATGTGCATGCAGTCAATTGCACCTACTACCTCAGGGTAATTCTGCTATTTGATGGAAGAGACGCATATTGCTGGCCAATACCTCACGGGAATTGGGGAAATATACATGATCACCGACATGTGCTGACATGGCATTCAGGAACTGGTGCAGTACCCTGGATGCTGATGCCTGTGAAATCCCAATCATATCATCAGCTGGTCTCTGGAAGGTACCTGTTGCTAGTATTCTTAGGCCAACACATACCTTGGTTTCCACTGGGATGGGTTCCCCTCTGTTGGTTCTGTGTGTGAGGCGTGGCCTGCACAGCTCAACAGTTTGCTGCAGGAGCTCTCTGTCCACTGTCTAGTGCTCCACAATCTCCAGCTCATGTAGCCCCTGGTAGGTTACCCTGGGTCTGTAAACTCTTCTCCGTCTCCTCACTGTTGGTTGCTCAGCAACATCCGCAATGGCACCACCCTCAGCATCTTGCACATGTTGCCTTATAATAGCAATGGCAGCCCCTAACATTTTTTTGTCTCAGTTAAGCTTTTTAAGTTTTCACTTCTCTTTGTATACTGCAGTGTTGCAGTGTTTCTGAGTAAAACATGGGGGTATGTTGTTTGCAGAGTTTTAAGTGCTGGGCTGGGCTGGGCTAGTGTACTGCCTGTGTAATTGGATGATTCTGATTGATTTCACCTGACAGGTCTACTAGTTCTCCTTGGTTAACTTCCTACTGCTACTTTTCCTTCCTTTTCCCTTTCTGTTTCCACAGGGGGCAGCACCATGCAAACACACGCACACAAGCGCACATGCACGCACACAGCCTTACACAGGCTTACACAAGCTTAGGCGGGTGCACATCCACGCACACAGGCTTAGACAGCCTTACACAGGCTTACACGGGCGCACACACAGGCTTACGCGAGTTTACAAGCCCGCACACGCGCACACAGTGTAAGCATCTTTGCAAGAAACTTTGGTTGTAGCCACAGTGTACGCCTTTGGTTTCTGGGTTTTAGTTCAGACAACTGTAGACAAGCCTTTTCCAGTCCTGAGTAACCCACAGCAAACGCATGCCACTCTGCTCCAATAAGCTTACAGTCTTTGATGCATACCCCCCTCATTATGTCACCTATCTACTACTCTGATACTCCTCTAATCCTACTCTTACACTCTAGGGGCATGGTTCACATAGCAGGAAAAACTTTGATTCACTATCCTTATACTCATTTGCATAGGATTGCCTACTAATGTTTGGTTACATCTCTTACACTGAGTTTCCCCCATTAGCAACCACTACTCAGTAGCCATGTTGTCTTCAGCCTGCCATTCACTTGCATGGCAGATGTATATTTGTAATAAAATGCCTATTTCTGGCTTTTATTTATTTGTTTATTTTTGTTTTTTAGAGCGCCGCAAGTTTGCACGATGCTGCGCTATGCTTAAACATCGGGGATCGGGGAAAATAAATTTATTCATTTTTTAAATTTTTGGCAACACATATAAATGCCAATGGCCTTATATTTGGCCATTGGCATGCTTCCTCAACTGGATGCATCCTTTATTTGGAGCTATCATTGCTCCATTTTGCTATCTGCAGAACGGTACTCAAGTTACCAACCGAGTACATTTCTGCAAATAACACTACTCTTACTCGGACAGGTTAGTGTTTCCTGGATCGCAAATTTACCTCATTTGCATAGCTTTCAGAAGCAAATGAGGTAATTTGCATAACCTAACACTCTCCGTGCAAGAGTAGTTTTAGGAGCTCTCATGCATGCCCCTGCCAGCTGTTCCTGGATCGCTCGGCAGACATATTGGTTTCTGGAGTCTTACACTACTCTTAGACTCCGTGCAAGCTTTCGTAAATCCGGCCCTAAGTAAGTTAATATAATTAATTTTCATCAGGCAGAGCCCCAATAAAAATGTATTGCATGTATTTCTTAACCCTGTTATTATATGTGTTGCAAACCAAAGGTGTAGGTGCAGTTTAAATGTGGTCTCTGACACAGAATTAACAACCATATTGATGTCTTCTCTAAAATGTTTGGTCAATGTTTATTAGTGTACTACCACAGTAAAAAAAAAAAAATATATATATATACATACATATATATATATATATATATATATATATATATATATATATATATATATATATATATATATATATATATATATATATATAAAAATGCTATGTCACCCTGGAATGCCTCTGTTTTTACATTTTCTAAGCTTCCTAATTTATTTTGCTGGAGTAGCTGGTGAAAGATTAAGAAATATAGATGTGCACATCTTATTAAAATGTTCTCCATGAAAATATATGCTGGATATGCTGGACATTTCACCAGGTAATCTGAATATAAATGAATTGCTTTATGTTGATGATGTGAAGATACTGTATTAGGTGAATGGAAGTTAATATACTTTGTGAACAGTAAAAGTCTAACTCTGAATGGTAATGCATTTCTGTAGAGGTTGCCTTGTTAATTTTGGATCTAAAGGTCCATTTGTTTAAATAATGTTTTGCCTTGTGACAGGTTGTTGAGGATGTCAGATAAGTGACGTACATTTATGAGAAATAAATGATTTGAATGTGTTAAGATGTTTTGTCCCTTTTGGCCCTTTTTCCATGAACAAAATCTGCATGTTTTATTTGGCTGGTGCTGGTTGATGTAAAGAAAGGATTTATTATGGGTATCAGTGGCCTAATTCTGAAGGGGCAGAGGATTTTTAGAAATTCTAAGGATAACGGTTATTTGCTTGCATGGATCAAGATTAAAAAAGTCAAGTGCAAAGTTTTGAAAGACTTGATTGGTAGTGTATTAAGACTGAATATATGACTTATTATGCCTGCAACCACCTGCTAAGTATATTCAATTATGATATATCATTTTGAGAAAGTAATATTAAATTGTATTTGGTTACATGACTGCATTTATAGGTAAGTATTAGGATAGCTATCCCTGTGAGCCATTTTAACCCTTGCTACTTTCTCCTTAAATGGAGAAAATCAAACCTTTCACTTATGCTTGTGAGGTAAGCACCTTAACCACTATGCCAATCCCCAACCTTCTCCACTTGTGTGGTTCACTCCTTTTTCTGTTATTAAGGCCCACAAATCCTTAAGAAAAGGATTCTGTCTTCAGACTCATGCATCTAAATGCAAACTTCTGTATTTACAGTAAGATAAAATGGAACGCTGCCATTTTAAATGAAAATAAAATGTGCTACATATGGAACTGTATAACCATACCATGCACACTATATAGATATAAGCCTTCTTTTATACATAAAATAATTTACAGAATTAATATACCGATATGCAGAAGTGTGTGTGTATATCTATGAGTGTGTGTGTGTGTGTGTGTGTGTGTGTGTGTGTGTGTGTGTGTGTGTGTGTGTGTGTGTGTGTGTGTGTGTGTGCGCGCGTGTGTGTGTGTGTGTGTGTGTGTGTGTGTGTGTGTGTGTGTGTGTGTGTGTGTGTCTGTATGTGTGTGTGTGTGTGTGTATGAGTTAAGGAATAAAATTACTGAAAGCAACAACTGCACTTAAAATCAATGAACAACATGAATTCTGTTGCCTACTGTGACTGCTATTTCACGTAAGCACAAGTAATAAAGAAACATAAGCTTCTCAGAATCTAGCGTGTGCTGTGTTATAGACTACCCTGCTGAGGCACTCAAACCAGGTCATGTGAAGTTATTATTTGATTGTTTTCTTCATCAGGCATCTTGCCTTTTCCTCAGTCTAACTCTCATGGAAGACAATCACAAGCAATGATTTGGTCTCCAGCCATACAATCCATAAAGCATAATTTCAAGGCCTAATTGGTCACTCACATTTGGGCTAATCCTGAACCTATGCTGCTATACACTGTTAAGAAACACAGCTGGTGGACTATTCAGAGGTGATTGAACACCCAATACTGTAATAGGAATGATTAGTTCTAACATGTAATTTCTGAGAATCCGACCCTTATAAAGAACATAATTTATACAAAGAGCAGGAAACTTCTGTAAAATAGAATTCTTCTAAATATAAGCTGTGTCAATGGTTTTCATCAGCATCATATGAAAACATGCTTTTAAACAATGTCATACTGATTTTCCCCCGACATGCACTGCTACATGCAATATTAAACCAAACATTATGGTTAAATGTTTCTCAAAAATTAATTACATAACTGTGAACTTTTGTAGAACTGACAAAACAACTGAAATACTGTGTAATAATGTCAAAGTTAAATAGTCCCATATTCATGATTAAGGTTTAAACAACATACCTTATGATGTACTGTTGTAATTCTAATTAAAAATATAACTAAGCTGCAGATTAATAGTCCACTTGTGGTAAAGTAGCAATATCATGCAATGCAGTCCAGTAGGTATATATATATATATATATATATATATATATATATACACACATACACACACACACACACTGCTGGCAGCGTGCACGCACGCACACACACACGCACGCACACACGCACGCACACACACACACACACACACACACACACACACACACACACACACACACACTTTAGTATCAGAAAAGTTCTAACATTTATGTTTAGGCATTGTGTCAGATTAGAAGAACTTTAGAAAATGACAGCATACATAACAGTTCTTCCTACATCAACTGATTTTGAACAGAACCTTCCTTAATGATTCTGAACTGGCTTTAACCTTCCATCATAGGATCATAGGAGATTAGTAGGCTAATGATCCTGGGGCCCTTTTAAGCCTAGCCAAGAGTTTATCCCCAAAAAGAAAGCTCAGTCAGCATCTGTTGCAAATGTCAATGAGGGACAAATGTGGAACCCCTGGGACAGATTTGTGGTTTTTCCATCCACTCATCAAGGCTGCACATGAAGAGCATCAGCAGGTGCTCTGTTTGACATGTGTGGGAAGTCTATTCCAGAGATAAGACAGCCTTGGGAGACAAACCTGTCTCTCCAGCAGGTTTTGTTGATGTCACATATTAGATTTAGGCCTTTCAAATGGGTAATGCATGAGGAATTAGACATACAGATATGGAGCTTCTCTAGTAGGGCAGGGTCCGAGATTGCCTTGTAGATGAGACACAGATCAACCCTGAGCAATCTGTGTGATACTGAGTAGAGTGATAGTGATTTGAGCCTGTCTGTATAGGACAGGTGTTGGAGGCCATGGACTCTCTTTTTGAGGTATTTCATTTCCAGTTGGTGCAGATGTTTAGAAAGGTACACCAGCTGGAGATTACCATTTTTAACAAATACCACCATCAAAGATGTTAATGTTTGTGATATAAAATGTTTGTTATATAATCTGTCTTGTTAGGGAAGGCTTGTTACCAAACCAAGCATGTTTTCCACCTAGGTATTAAACAACATCTTCTAATAAATCAAGGAATAATACAAATTTGACAACATACAGCTTGATAAAAGATAATAATATATTCTTGCCTGACTTACAGGAAACTGCAAAAACACCAACTAGTAGAAGGATCGACCCAGAGAGGGGTATGGTAGAAACATTTCTTCCTGATTATCAAGGCAATACCTCCCACTAATCAACTAATATTGTCAGACTGCATCTGTTACATCTAATGTCAAGGACCTTATGATGGAAAGTTAAATAAAGCTGCTCCAGTGTTTGTATATGTTATAGATATGTACACGGCCATTGTCATTTTAAGATTAACATACGGTGTTGCCCTTTAAGAACTGTACTTCCATCATAATGCATTGCATTACTTAGGTATAGTCCAAGAGTATTATATTTGTTCTAATTATTACAAAATGTAGTAACATTTCCTGCAGCATACATGCTTACTAGATGATTAGTAGGCACTGTCAATAAAATATAATTAATATAACTCCAAATTGTGACTTCATTTATTTTTTCCATTTTTGTTTCACTCTTTTCCTCTTTCCCTCCCTCCATCTCTGTCCCTCTCTATCTCTATTTTTAATAAAGTCATCGTTTTCCAATTATTGTTTTCTTTCTGTCCCTTTTATGTTCCATTTTCCTCAACCCAGGGATCCCAGGAATCACCTGATCATGCACCTCTCAGGTCAATCAGTGTTGTCCATCTCCTTCTACTCACTCATGGACATCCATCTGCAAAGGGTCGGGGAGGTAAGTCTGGTTCTGTACACTCCTTGAAGGTGGGTGGGCACCTGAATAAAAGTTTCTTCTGTTTCCCAGCTTGTGTTTTTTGTTTCCAGACTATTTCTTTTGCTGTGGTTGGTTTGTTCTGTACACTCCTTGGCAAAGTGCAGCCGGGAAAACTGTAAAAAAGTGTGAGCTTCTGAACACTGTCAAGGATGTGGCTGAGTGTGCAGTGGAGAAAAACCTTCTGCCCAAGCAATTGTACTGTAAAAATAAATTCAGAAAAGCAGAAGCTTTTGTTTAGCTATTTTAAGACTAGATGAAAGTTTTGCTACAGTGTACAGTGGATAACTGCATATTTACTTTTACATACTTAGTGTTTCTTCTATTAATTTTATTTCTCTTCACTAGTTTCATTGTCCCTTCTCCTCTTATCCTTCTAATTTTAGTCTCAGTCGCATGAAATGTTTTTATTCTACTAATTGTTATATTTTTGTGTGTACTCCAAAGTCTGCCCTAAAAAATTGTAGATATTTTCTGCCTATTTAATCTTATTTTTGTCAGTATGTATATCTATATATGTATATGTATGTGTGTGTGTGTGTGTCTGTGTATAAGTATACATATATATACATATATATATATATATATATATATATATATATATATACATACAGAGAGACGTGTGTGTCTCTCTCTATACATATGTATATATATATATATATATATATATATATATATATATATATATATATATGTATACACATATGCATATTCTGGGGGGGGGCTGTAGACTTGTCTCTCCCCAAGATCCCACTGGAAATGGTACTCCCCAGCTGGACATTACTATCTAATAAATGTTAAACATTAAATTAATTAAAGCATCGTTAAATAAATACAATGACAGCACTATAATTACATCATTATAGTCAGCAGAGTCAAATGTCCTTGAGAAAGTGATGAAAACTGGGGCTGGAAACTGTCTATTTTCTACAGCAAGGCACAGTCTGCTTGTTACGGATCTAAGAGCATTGGTAATGTTATGGCCTTTCCTAAATCCATGTTGTTGGCATCAGGGTAAACTGTACAGTTCAATGTGTGCACTTAATAGTATTGCATTGGCCATCTTCAAGATTTTGGTCAAATATAAGAAAACAATTGGCTTAAACAGCCTAGATAGTTGGGTGAACACAAGATGTATTTTAGGATGACGATGTTACATATTTTCTTCAATTCAAAATCAATACAAGAAAGGAAAGATGAGTTGGTAATATGCTTTAGTGGGATTGCATACTAAATGTGGTGCATGTCCTCAAAGACTAAGGGCATAGGCCACTGGCTTCTGCTTGGAAATTCTACAATTTTGTGTAGCTATTAGTATATTTTGAATAGGTGGCTGGCAGAGAAAATATTAATCTTGACTGTGATCTGAGTTGTGCCTCGAAAAGACTGTTTACTGTTAATGAAATGAGATGCATGTTATTTTGCAAATATTTTCACTAAAACTTGTGGATCAATAACTAAGCAGTTATTCATATAAAGAGTGTAGCTCTGTTATGATTGTATTTTCCTGTGCAGATATATTTCTCCCCTTAAAACTTCTCTTACTTGCTGAGCAGGTAAAGTTGATGATGGTTTAAGCAACATTTGCTATTTTACTTTTTTAAATTGGTTTCTTATTAGGTTATATTCAGCATGGTTGAATTTTATTAAGTACTTTTTTTTTTAGCCATGTTGCTTTACACATTGTAAAGGCTTGCATAAGTTTATTGTTAATCCCAGCAAATGATTTCTGATGCACTGTTTTCCAATTAAGATGGTACTGCAATGTTGTGTTAAAATCAGAATGAGGGACAACACATGAACAGTTAGCATTTGCAAAAGCACACCAAAGCTGTGATTTAGTTTCCTGGTGAAAGGCTGTGATGAAATTGTTTTGTGTTGGCAGTGTTACCTTTTGTTAGCTTATGGTGAAATGGCAATGCAGTGGTTGATAAATATGGCAGGATAATTTTAAAGTAGGTTAGGTGAAAAGCAGTATGGGAGAAAGAAAGGTATTAGGAACAATGAGGGGTAAAGGATGGCGGATAGGGATTATATAAGGCTAAGCAGGAGAGATGGTGGACTCCTTTGCTGTGAGTTGGAAATACATGCAGTTTTTTCTAACCTACACCAAAGCTAGTAGGAACTTACTGTATATAGATCATGTAGCCTTTTCTCTGGCTGAAGGTGAGTAGGGAAGGCCTGTGGAGCAGGGTATGTATTATTTTCTTGTTTAATTTTCTAGGATTCTGAAGGAGTTTTCTGTTGTTGAATGCAGGCAGCATGAGGTAGTAGCATAACAGAGAGATTAAGGTAGGTTAGCAATGTTTTGTATGTATGAGGAGCAGCATATTCAGTTTTTGCAAGGTAGGTGAACAGATTTGCAGATGATGGATCAACCTGCAAGGATTTTTTTCCCTTCTTGGGCACATTAAATGAACTTGAGCATACCAGTAATCAAAGTTCTCTAAAAAGCAACACTGCAGTATATTCCAGTTTGACAGAATACTTTGGAAAGTAGATAAGTCATTGTAAAGGCTCAACTAAATATGCTAACAAGCATGTTGGTGTTTTAGGTCATGCAATGGTAATGGCCTGCATGACCACAGTTGCTGGCTGTGTGTGTGTGTGTGTGTGTGTGTGTGTGTGTCTGTGTGTGTGTGTGTGTCTGTGTGTGTGTGTGTGTGTGTGTGTGTGTGTGTGTGTGTGTGTGTGTGTGTGTGTGTGTGTGTGTGTGTGTGTGGTTTCCTTTTCATTGTTTTATTTCTTCTTTTACAAAATGTTCTTTGAGTGATCATTGATACTTTAGTGGTATGAAGGGGAAAACACAAGCATTTGTCAGGTGTGCCAGCTGAGCTGACATGCATATCTGCATTATTATTCCTTCTTATGCAGTCTAATTCACAGATCTTATATCTGCTGCTGCTGTATATCAGTGAGATACCATTTATGGTTACTGCAATCTTTGCTAGTAGGCAGTCTGTGGGAAGACATAGTCTGGGGTGAGCTGCATCAATGTGATCTGGCTGTGTTTGTCAGACATGTTGTGAAGGGAGAGCAACAGTCTGTGACAGAGGGCTAGTTGCCAGACTTTTGAATAGTGTATTGGTCTGCTTCTCTAATTGTGCAACTGGGAGGTTGATGGGAGGGGCACACTTGCAGCTGCTGTTGATACGCAGGCTTTGTGGTGACAGCATAACACTTGTTATTTTGCTTTCCATTTGGTAATAGGGGATGCTTGCTGGCAGAAATGTGTACCTTGTTAATATTATTATTATTACCCTTGAATGCTGTAGTTTATTTTAATATTATTAGGGGTTTGCTTTCCACAATATTATTACTATTATTTTCAGTAGTACTACTATTGGCAGTATTAGAGTGTGATTACTTAGAATAGCTAGTCTAGCATACAGGCACTGGGTATCATTATAGGTTCATAGGTTGGTACTAGGCTATCAGCCCTAGGGCCTATACAAGCCTAGCCATAACAATGCCCTGGCTATTTCTTCCCACAGTATTTACTTAGTATTACTGGGTTTATTGCTAGCAAGGTCTGGTTGGACTTATAGGTGTTCGTTCAGAGCATGGAAAGTGTGGTTGGGGGTAGGTTTTCTGCTACTTGTTAAAAAAGGACAATGGTTTGTGAAAATAAAAAGGACGGGGAAGAATTAGCATTTCACTTGGCTTATGATTCACAGGATGTTTTCTGTTAGGGTCTGTATGACAACGTCGAACTCATAGGAGTTCGAATGTTGTAATATCGAACCCAAACGTTCAAAATATGAAAATAGTAAAGCCAAGGCACACCGATTTTTTTCCCAGGGAAAGAAATTGGTTGGCTGTTGTTTTAAATCTGCCCTTTTGCCCACTGTAGTGCAATCTCATAGTTAGCATATTTAGTTGGGGGGGGCACAGTCCTCCAATTCATAGTGTTTGTTATATTGTGTCGTGGGTAGTTGGCCTACCAATTCTTTCCCTTGGAAAGAAATCGATGATGTGGCCATTTGCTGAAGTGGACGTTCGACATATATGTGTCGATGAAAAGATTGTCGACATTCTGTACCTTCGAGTTTATAATATATACCCTTGATGTATCTGTGGTCCATTATTGCAGCGCAAGCTAAAGCATTCTTCCAGCAAGTAGCTGCAGTTGAACATCCGGAGACAAGCAGTAATGAGAGGCCCCCAGGCAATGCAGCCCAGGGGTGCAGGATTCAGGGGAAGAGGAAGCCTGATGGTCAACCAAGAGTTCAGGAGTTGCCAGGGACTAGGGCTGTAAAAACATATATTTGGGAGCCTAGCATTTCCACAGCATTTCTCTGTCAGTACAATGTCAGGTAATCATATTGCCATTGCATTGTCAGCTCTGCAAGAGGATGGGGTTGATGTGTTAGACCTGTGTGCAGGAGATTGGGAAGTCTGCAGGAGTTGCCAGGGATTGCCTCAGAGGGTTAGCTATCTCTGGATAAGTTATCAAGGGATGTTTAGATTGAAGCATGTGAATTAGATATGGAGGAGGTCCACCTTTGAAGGATCACTTATAAGCATTGCTGGAGCCATGGCATCTGGAGCATATGCCTTTGAAGGAGGTGTCACATGATATCATGGGGGGGTCAGTCTTTGTTAACACCACATATACCTTTAGCAGTAAAGGAAATGATTTGGTGAAGGAATTATGCAAATGTATTTCAGCTGCTGCATGCAGATGGGGCACAGCACTTAGCGAAGGCTGATGCCCCAGGGGAATTAGGCTTTGGCTGCAGCACTAGTAGCTGTGATGAAGGAGAAACTGGGTAGGTACATGGCTAGAACCTGGGGTAATCTGGTCCAGAGTTTTGTCTACTTTATGCTGGCAATGTTTGAGAAAGATGTTTTACAAGCTTTACTGCTCTTGGCTTACTTAACACAATTAGGGAAGCTCAGAGGGTGAGAGGAGCTGATGTCTGGTTATGGTATGATGTTATAGGAAAAAGGTGTACTCACGCCCAACAGTATTTTTCTGTAAGGAATAAAGCTATGAGTAAGAGTAAGAAGAAAAATAGGTTTAGCACTAAACTCAAAGTTCCTTTGTGTTATACTTCTGATATTGACAAGTATATGAAAATAATAAGAAAGCATTGGAATATTCTTACTACAGATGCTGATGTAGCTAATCTTATTGATTCTGAAACTAAATTTATATTCAGAAATAATAAATCTTTAAAAAGGAGATTGTGCTACCCTAGGGATGATTTACAGAGAGAAGAACCTAATGGCACTGTCCCTTGTGGCAGATGTAATTATTGACAGTATTTAGTTAGATACTAGTAGTAGGTTTTATCATCCTGACCAAAAGAAGATTTATACCTTCACTGTTGTTTTTATTGCTGTTTTTATTTAATATGATTTTTTTTTCTTTCAATACTTTTGTTTTTACATATATTTTTATATTATATATTTGTGTAGTTTCTCTTTAAGTTTAGTTAATTGAATGATTTTACATGATTTTGGAAAGTATTTAAAGGGTGTTCTTTAGAGTGTCCTTTATTACACCTGATGAAGCAAGTTTGTGAAAGCACTTGTGTGTCCTGTGCACTAGTAAAGTTTTTCTACACTGGAAGTAGCAGCTGTTGTTGTGTCCTTATTGTTTTATGTTTTGATATATTTCGATTTTTTGGACAAATATACTGAGTTTTTGGTGGTATTGTTTTTATCTTTGATAATAAAATTTGTATTGATATTAATGAACATTAAATTTACAAGCCTTGTACTGAGACTTTACAGACAGAAGAGTGGTGTATAAGATAGGTAGGACTAATTTAAGAAATACAATAGAGTCAGATATTAGTGGAGATAAGTAAATATGAGTATTAATAAAGATATAGTGATGGAATAGTAATTTGGTTGTCATAATTATAAGTATGTATAGTAGTTTAAGACGTACAATAAAGTGAGGTATTAGAAGGGGATAAGCAGATTAAGTGATTTAGTGCTTTAAAAGGAGGTATAATAAACATTGATGAAGGGTGTCAGAGAGCTATGTTCCAGATGAGGAGGATGGACAAAGCCAGGAGGCAAAGAGGAAGTCGTATAGTATTGGCAAGAAAAGATGAAGCTAAATAATAGACCTGATTGATATAGCAATTTTATTCCAAGTTCTAGCTACACTATTGGAATAGAGACTGACCCCACCAGCCGTTTTGGTTTGTAGATGGTAAGCAGTTTATTACTTGACTGAAGGGGATGATTTTGAAGATGCTATTAGAGAAAGGGTCTAATTGTTGGGCAGGCAGAAGGGGTATGGATGATTTTGTGGGTTAAGGTGATGTATAAGATAGGTGGTGAGGAAGCTCGACCAAGTGTTACTAGTGCTAAACAGTGGTGGGTTTGGTAAGGTTTGTTGCAAGCAAATCTAGCAATTTTGTTATAGCACTGTTCAAGTGTAGGACTTAGTGAGGCTTGTAGGTTGATTATGATAGGCACTCCATATAGGAGAAAGGATAAGAGATAAGTTGCAGCTATAGTTCCCTTGGCAGAGTCTGTACTGAATTTCTTTACACAGTGTAAGGTGCCAAGCTTCTGATGTGTTTTATTGATGCTGTTGTGGATATGTAAATCAGATTTAAGATTATCGTTGATCATTATGCCGAGTAGTTTTGTATGTGAGGTAACTTCAGTCATGGTATTAAACAGTGTTTTAAGACAATTGGGAATTTGGTGTAGAGGCTCCATAAGGGTCTTCTGGACTGCATGCCTATGAATCTGTGTAACCATTATCATAGTAACGGGCTAACATGTGCTTGCATAAATACATCTGAATGAGTACATGCCAGCTCTGCAGCAAGTATTGATCTATGGGCAAGGTGGACAAAAACATGCATAGCAAACAAATGGTGTTCTACTCTGATGCATCTGTGATGTCCCCACTGTGGACCAGTAATCAAAGAGCCTGAATCTTCACCATTGAGATTGGAGAGGGAAATTCACTTGGAATACAAATAGATACACTCAGTATTTCCAAATACAGACCTCTCTGCATCAAGCAGCATTTCCCTTAACAGCAAACAGGGCACAAACTCAGTCTGGGTCTGGATTTCTTTATTGTCTCCCTCCAGATCCCGAATAAGACTTCCATTGATACAGCTGTAAATTTAGATTCTCAGATGAGTGTCCAAGACAAGTTCTCCAACACCCTCTCTGTGAAACCAGTGCTTTGTGTCCATGCCCCAAGTAGCTGACACACACACTCTTTGTAATTTAATTTACATACACGCATACATGCACACACATACAAACACACACACACACACACACACACACACACACACACACACACACACACACACACACACACACACACACACACACACACACACACACACCTGGGAAGGGCTGGTACAGATTACCTGTTCTACCAACTTTGCCCAGACTATAAGGTAGTTTCACTACCACCAGTCAGTTACTATAATGCTCTTAGAAGGGTTCCCGATTATACTGAGTGGAGTTAATATTAATACAAATGGTAATGCTGACCAAACGGCAAGGTTTTCAGGAGCGGCCAGAGTTATCACCAAATAAATATGTGCAAATCCTCTCAAAACTTAAATAATTTTTTAAAAGGACCATCCACAAGGAAAAGCTTAAATATGTTTAATAATAAATAGTAAAAGAACATGAAAATACTAAATATCTATTTAAAGTAAACACCAGAGATTCAGCAACAGGGAATATTAAACATAACACCAATGGAAAATTTCACACAGTTACAGAAAAACAGTATTTCTAATCTCACTATATTTCCCTGACTAATCTAAAAGAATTACTGTTCTCTAGTTAAATTACTTACTACTGCAAGGCAAGATAAAGTGGGAGTGATCCTTGTTGTCAGAGCCATGGCAGAATGCAGAATGCTGAGAGGAAACTCCTACTAAAATCTAAATATTATTTGTCCTGGTCCCCTTCAATAAACCCATCATACCAAATTACATTTGATGACCTTTATTAAACTTCCATAACTTTGATTACCAATTTATTTACAACTGGACATATTATTGTTGATTCTAAACACAGCATAAACATCCTTATAATGTTAATCCGGACAGTGTACCTCCTCATCCTGTCCAGTAAGCAGTGTCAATACCTTTGCTCGCTTACTTTACTTATAAACCTCCTTGTAATGTTAATCAAGACAGCATACCTGCTTATCCTGTCCAGTAAGCAGCATCCAAACCTTTTCTCGCTTAATAAACAATCCATCAGTTACCAAAATACCAACCAAATAAGCACCATCCTTACCTCCGTTTGCTTACCTATTCAGCAAACTTCCTCCAGCTGCTCATTTCTTTTCCACCAATCCTTAGAATAAACCTCCACACACCGGAGGTTTTCCACCAACCAGCCTGACCAGGCTGTTCCCCCTCCCTTCTACCCAAAATTGCCCAGCCAACAACCTCCCATAAAGGAAAGGGTTAAGCCCAACAACATTCGGTGTACCCATCATCTGTAAAGTCCCACAGAACCCCGTGATCAACCCCACGCCTTGACCTACTAGCACTGGAATGCACCTTGATAAAACCAAATAAAGTAGGATTACATATGACCCCACTGTACCACCGAAACCTCCACTCCATGAGAATACATTCCCTCAAGTCTGCTTCCCTCAAGCCACTAACCGTGGCTCGACTTTTCTGGAATAACAACCTATAGCCATAACAAGTGAAACAGAAACTATAACCCTTTGAATACAATTCTGCAGCCTGGCAAAGAACACCCTTAACAAGTCTTGAACCCAGGACCCTGTCAACTATAGTATCTCACACTAGCCCACTAAACTACACAGCTTTGTATGTACAGTAACCTGATTACTGCAGGGAATAGACTAACTCCAAAACCATGCCCTAACACTAAGATCCAGAACCAGAAACCCTTAGCATAGTCCTTGAAAACTTACCTAAGCCCAACCATGAAGTCATCTACGCTCCCAACCATAAACACCACCAGTGTACTCGTTACCAAATGACAATCACCCTACCTACTCAAAGGACAAACTTATCACCCCAGCAACCACACATTAGGAACCCCCCAGGCCTCCTGTCAAAAAACAACTCATCTTTGGCCCTTCCCCCCAAGATATGTTTTAAATAACTGAATGAGTAACTAAAACCCCCAAGAGTCCACCCACCTGAAAGCAGGGTGTTGAAGTCAATTGGCTTGCAAGAGCAATGGGGCTTTAGCCTAATAAGTTCCTGTGCTCCTATGAATGATGTGACTCTACTCCTCCTGTGGGATTCCCGCACCCCATAATCCGTCCCCACCAGATTCACACTAGCCCCCTACCTACCTCTACCTAACTTGCTCCACATTCCAATGCAATAATCAGCTCCCCTGCTACTTTATCACAGCACTCTAGCTTGGCTTAATGCCCCAACAAGGGGAATTACCAGAGACCACCTTGTGCATCCCTCTATCCACCACTCCTTGCTCGCCCTGTTTCCATCATCGGAGAAGTCACTATGTAGCGCCACCACCGGTAGGTACCATCATGCCTACTAAGTTCCTGTGCTTCTATAAATGTCATGACTCTACTTATCCCATTGGATCACCCCCCATAAACCACCCCAACAATTTTTCCCCTGGCCCCCCTCCCTACCTCTTCCTTACTTGCCCCCTATACCAATGCAGTAATCAGCTCCCACTATGTAAACACAGAACTCTAACATGCATTAATAAGGTGATTACTAAGACCTTTATTGTGCCCCATTCCAGTGGCAAGAATATCCATTCTATTAAAAGCATCACATTTCAGATCCCCTTTTCAAGCCACCGCATGATGCCTTCTGCACTCCAATCTGCAAGGAAAAGAAAAACAAAATAATTCAACATGCAAGATACCAATAATTCTTAATATGGAGGCACTAACAAGGACCCCTGTCACCCCATCAAGTGTTTGCCACACTCTTCACCAAAATATGGAACCAGTCCCCCCCTTTTTTATGCCTCATATCCCCTTTAGAGAAGAGTGATAAGTGCTACCAGCAGAGATAAGAGCCAAACTTATGTAACTTGTAATAGCCCCAAAGCCATTAGCCTAATAACTTCCTATGATATCAATAATGTGGTGACTCCACTCCCTCTACCTGAGCCCCATCTCCAGTGACATGCCTTAATGAGCATTAAATAAAATGCATTACCTGCAACCTCATCCAGCCCACTGCAGGCACCTTTCCAACATTGATTTAATATACTGAAATGGTTAAAAGAACAGATTGCAACTTAACCCTGATATCACAAACTCAAATTCCTGTCCTTCTCTGGCTAGCAATGTAAATCCTCTACCAAAACTCAACAACTTTGAAATCAACTTACTTCAGCCAGCAACTGTTGCCCACATGTGCTCCTCATGTGTGACTTCCTCGCTCACCACTGCTTCCATCATTTACAAACTCACTGTGTAGCGCCACAAGTGGTACTCATCACACCATCTTCAAAGAAAGGCCAAAGGTAAATCCTCTAAGATGTAAAGAGAGAGCTCCATAGCAGCAGCGTTCCAAAAAACCCCATCTGCAAGAAAGAAAAGACATGTAAATCATCTAAAATACATAATGCACATTTCAAGACATCTTCAAAACAACCTATCCTGCCAACTCGGGAAGGAGTGTACCACCACCACCACACACATTTTTGACAAAGCAGTCATAACTGAAGCTATCCTTCCAAGGAACCTATCAAACACCAACTATAAATTTAACTACCAATTGAATATGTTACTACTAAACCCCACACCTGACGGGACCTATCAATATCCACAACCAAGGTAATCTTGCGATTCCAAAGCACATCACTTAGTGAACTGTATAAGCCAAGCCAACTTATATTGCAAAACCATCTCCCTAGCTCTTGGATCTCCTAATGAGACAGACTAATCAAACAATGTCGAACAAATGGTCAAAAAGCGGCAAACCTAATAGCTTACAAGCAGGGACCCCACTGCAATATTCCCCCCATCAAGTCTTTCAAATGTAATTATGACTTAGGGCTCCCTTCCTACTCTTTTTTTTTTAAACTTGTTTAACCTTCCAAGTTGAGGCTGTTAAATCTACCATACTAAGCCATTAGTAGGTGTACTACGTGCTGTCCATCTGTTCCCACTTTGCTTGCAAGCAATGACCAAAGCTCTAACACCCATATATCTCTCAACCTCTTAGCCCAGACATTGCAGACAAAGCCCATACTTTTGCCACCATTTAGAGCAATATGTGTTCACAATCCATAAATCAAAGAGGGGTGAGGTGTCCTCTTAATAGTAGAAAGTGAGAGCGATAAGGTTAGCATTCTTAATAATGTGTTGAAAATAGTTGCAGTCTGCAGATATAGACTGGCCTGAACACAGGCATAAAGATAAAAAGTAGATAATACTTAACAAGCAACATCAATATACAGATATGAGCAATATCTAACTGCCTAGAAATTCAACCAGTGTGGTTTTCTCTAACAGTATGCAACCCAGTAAAGGCAGTAAGGCATGAAATGCAGTCTGAGCAGAATCCTGAAATAAAGGCTACTAACTTGGGCTGGTTTGTAGTTTACTTGTGCTCGGAAAGGGGCTGTGAGTTGGTTATTTGACCGGTTGCATATTTTATTTGTGACCTGATGGAGGTAAACCATATAATGCATATGCTAAATAAACACAGATGAAAAAACACTTAGGTTTAAATAATAAGCAGTGAGATATTTACATCCTGCAGTTATTTTCTGAAAATGCAGCTTGCTGTTGACTGATACCCACATTGATTGATAATAATTTAGTAAAAATAAACATCCCTGTATAAGTGATTTCGAATCTGGAATAGTCTTGCCAACTAGTGGAGGCTGAAGGTTAGGCTATACTCTCTTCCTATGTCTGGAAATAGAGCAGAACATAATGTGTCATTCTAACACTATTTTATATCATATTCCATTGCCTGGAGCAATGAGTATAAAATTGGGAATGTCCTTTCTTTGACATCATTCACTCTACCCTCCAAGCTGAGTCAGTCTTAAGAGGTCTCCCAACTGCATCTACCCAATAATCCGCCAGACACATCCACACTTTAAACATGAAGGATTAGTCCAAGAAACCCATGACAGAAGAGCAACACAGTGCTAATTTTATATTACCGAAGTAAGATCCATAAAGTACTAGTGTTTCTTTCCAGGAACTTAAGTGATTTGCTCAGATCCACAGAGTATGCAAACTGAGATGGAAAGAATCAAACTTAGGACTACATGGTAAAGTCTGCTAACAGCTACTAGGCTTAATGCTTAATGCCATCTTGCCTTATGATATGAGTAATAAAGAAAGCAACCAGCTTTGGTAAAAATGTAAGAACGCCAACCACAAAACACAGAAAAATAAAAGTAAGTAGCAACCCCACCCCCATAGAACTCACAGCCCACAAAATGGCCACCGCCACTTCCTCCAAACCCCAAACCCCAACAAAACATAAGCAAAGCAGGACACCGAAGACCCACATGAGTGGCCAAAACGAGGGGGCAAAACCATTGCAAGCAGTGAAGAACTGGCAGAATCGATGCCAAGCACAAGGCCCGCCATCTTTCCTTCCCTTATTTGCAAATGCAAAGGCTCTTCTCCCCACTGACCAGGGGACCGAGCTTCCCCACCGCAAATCTCTACAGTGATGTGCAACAGCACAGCTGCAAAGCAAGAACATGGTAAAATGAGCCCAAAGATGCAGTCTAAACTCCAGACAGAACACACACACACACACACACACACACACACACACACACACACACACACACACACACAAACAGTTACCCATTATTTGCATATCATATTCACTATAAAAACACAAAAAGGAGTTTTGATACTTCAGAAATCTTGTCTTATATTCCCTTCTGTCATACATAACAGTTATATACTCCAGCTGTTAGAGATGAACAGTGAAATGAGATTCTTTCAAACTAATACAAGACAGTAGGAAAGTCAAGAGTCTGTAAATAGCTTGTGCAGCTCTCATGTAATTAAAGATCTTGAATTAATCACAACAGAGATAATTCTTAGTCCAGTTCCATATAGGGATCATCTCTTACTATACAGTACCCGAACAAATCTGCTGCAACAAAAATACCTGCACCCCAGCAGTCGGCAAGGATGAAGCCACTGCCGACAATCAAGCCCTGATGTCATACTCAAAGGAACACCCCACAATCAACATGCATCAAGAAATTATCCCCCAAACATGCCAATTATCAGCAATCCTGCACCCCTGAGAGACAATGAGAACAAGGCCGACCGCAGATGCGCATGCGCCAATAACACTGCTCTGGTAACCCGCGAAACTACAAACCTATCACCTGCAAGTCCATCAAGCACAGCCCTGCCAGCAGAAAACCTAAGCCTCTAACTGGACACCAGCAATGTCCTCCAAAACAGGGACTCTTCCCTCAAACATAGCCCATGGCACCAAGCCCAACCACAGACCCCCCTCCCCAACTTGCTCAGTCTTATTCAGGTAAAACCTTACCCACTTTAAAAAGTCAGGACTAAAAGTATATTTGCACACTGGTGTAATAATGAGCATAAAAAAAAAAACATGATCAAACCAAGGAATGCATGGAAAATGCAGAAGGCTGGCCCATCAAGTCATGCAGTCATTTTCAATATACTTCTATACTAACTTACCAAAGGCAGCATACATGAGATTCATGCCACAATCCAAAGTATAAAACATAAATATATTTTGCAAGCAGTAAGAGCCTTTGCTACAAACCAATTATTCCTGAATTTGGTATCTAGTAAACTTTTAACTAAGGAGATCCACAAAATCAAGTATCTCAGTCCTTATTTTCTAATCTGCCACAAATTCCACCCTGGTCCTCCTTGCACAGATACCTTTAGGTATTCCCATTTTGACTTGGAAAAAGGATCACTAAAAGGGATGTTTCTGAACTATTAGACAAGCTGGACTGCAATTTTACTCACAAATTTCAAACTATATACCCAAATCTGCTAAGACTAGGTAGTCAAATACAATGTCAGTCTCTTGCTTTTATTTACAATGTCTGTCTCAATACTGGTCTAATGCTTAAAAGCATCAAACTGTCAAAGTTCAATAATCGTCATCTGACTCAGACTTTCGACCAATCACCAACCTTTGCCAATTGCAAAAGGTCATGAAAAATAATCCATAACCAAATTTTGGGCTATATCATTAAATACGATATTTTGTTTGACAGGCAGCATTTGTTTACTTTACAATTGCTGCTTTATACTGTCTTTGTGGAAGTGGTGCACAGTATTCACCTGCAGATGTTAACAGACAGTGAATTTTCCAATGAAGTTAACACAATTTAAAATCTACATTACTAGCAAAGCAATTAGAATAAAAGGACAAAAACTTCTAAAAGAAACTGTCATGCTAACCTTGGGGTACCCTCAGAGTTATGAGCTAAGATCTCTCTTCTCCATATTTTTGAATGACATACTATAGGCTATTCTACAACTTAATTGCATCATTTATGCAAATGATGTTGTCATTATGTATGCTGGCTCATATGCAAATACCATTACCAATTGCTTACAAAAACACTTCATGCACCTCTGTAACTGGTTAACTACTAATGTATCTAAATTGTTTAGGTCCCCTTCAATAAACACACATCACACCAAATGACATTTGATGACCTTTATTAAAATTCCGGAAACATAATTTCATTGATCAACTAATATTTTCATTTAATTAACCATGGCATAAACATCCATATAACAGTTAACTTAGGGCAGTGTGATCCTGCACACCCTGACCAAGTAAGCAGCATCCTTACCTCCGCTCACTTACTTTTACTTTTCAAGCAGCATCCCACTTCTCACTTGACCCCACATCCATATAACAGTTAAGTTAGAGCAATGTGACCCTGCTCACCCTGACCAAGTAAGCAGGATCCTTACATCCACTCACTTACATTACTTATCAAGCAGCGTCCAACCACTCACTTGAATTTCTCAACTCTTTGAAATAACCGTCTGACCAAATAAGTAGCATCCTCACCTCCACTTGCTTACTTATGCTTGTCAAGCAGCGTCCAACCGCTCACTTTCATTTCCCAGCTCATTGAAATGAACCTCCAACACCAAAAGGGGAACAGAATAGGGGCAAGCCTGCCTCTCTTCTCTGCCCACCAGCCGGATCAGGCTGTTCTCCCTCCTTCATACCAAAACTCCCAACAACCTTCCAAAACAAAACAAACTTTAGGTTAAAAAAGGCTGAAGCCAAGCATCATTTGGTGTACTCCATTCTCTGTGAACCAAACTGGATCCCTGTCATCAATACATCAAACCCTATCATATAAAGCCATCAGTTGCTTAATCAGTTGAAATTAAACCAATAATCCCCCCCAAAGCCAAACTAATACCCATACCCTTGTAAAACCTATGTAAATCAAATATATCCTCACTTATCCTAGCTACCAACAGTAATTTCATAATTATTCCCAGATTATTACCTGCCAACTGTGCCACCAAAGCACTAAGCCCAAAGTCTTCTAAAACAAAGGAAGCCCAACTACATGCCATCCTGCCTAACTGCAGCATCCTTTAACCACCCAAAGGCTGTAATAATGACCAAATGAGATCACCTATCCAACACATCAGTTTAATAGGAATTCATCCCCCACACCCATTATCTACTATAAAGCAAACATCCGATAACCACATAGCATTTGCTGACCAATGCACCACCCTCTTAATGCATTCGATCCTCCATAAGGCCAATATTTCCTGAAATTGTAACCCAGTGAACTTTCATTTACCAACGCCAACCGCTACAACAAAATTCATCCTGACAAAAGGATAGTCTGTCAGTCTTCACTATCAAACCTAACCCAACCCTTCAACCATATGACCATGTCTCAGATTCAGTAAAGTCACATAACCTAGTCACCTGCACAACTATACTAAATGGAGCTAAATCCACCTTGACCACTTGAACTGCCGAACCTTGTTTCCAAGCCTCAACACAAATTAAAATCTTATAATGCCCTAACATATACCTTCCTATCCACACTGCCCTGGAATCCTGTAACACATCTAATCATTCAAAGCCAACCTAACATACCTCTCCTGTCAAAGCCATGACCTACTACCACAGCCCTGTTGTCCAAATGAAAATGAATAGTGTCCCACACAACATCTACTGAATGTACAATGCCAGCCAAAGTGAAAATAACTCCAAACAGTTACATCTCTCCTCCAAATGTCCTTCCATCCTGCCAACCAACAAGCCAAAAAACATTCCTTCACAAATATGCCAAATTAAGCTCCACGAAGTCCTTAATCCACCCTTGTTCCAAAACTTCACCCCTCAATATATTTTTTTAAATCAAACCATGGCCTGCATCCAGTAGTCACCCCCTTGCTCAGGCCTTCAAGATTCTGCATAAACAGTAACCATTCCTTCATCCATCCATATATAGATGCATACCTTACAAGCTCTGTAAAACCCTTCCTACCCCCTGCTGCCCAATCCAATGGAAAATGTGCTGAACTCTCAAAGTAGCATGGCCACTGAACAATCCATCTGCCTAGCCTTGCCACAGGAAAACAAACCCATCTACCATGCTCACAAAATGTGACTCAACCTCAAGTCATAGTAACTCCACTCCACCTGTGGACAACCTCCAAACTCCCCATAAACAATCCCCAAACTTGCTTCACCCTGCCCCTGATGTACCTCATCCTCACCTGTCCCCATGTCACTCCCAATCCACACAATGATGTACCTTAATGAATAAACTAAGATTACCTATAACTTCACTGTCCACCACTCCAGAGGCAGGAACATCCACTCCAGTGGAATCCATCACATTTCAAATGCACTTCCTTCAGGCCACCAACTAATGTCCACTTGCATTTCCCCATCTGCAACCTCATTGTGATTTGCAAACGAAAAGACTGCTGTAAATCCTTTACACATGCATAAACCAAAACTTCTTAATGACATTAGGTGCCACCAAGGGCATATCTCATTCATCAGCTGTATAAAATGCACGCATAGCTATAGAATGCAACATCACAATGAAGCTTAAGATGCTTTATTATAGTTCCACATAAAGGTTCCTCACACATCCCATGTTAATGATATAATTGATAACAATGTTAAATAAAACAGAATCATCCCATTAAAAGGCCCATTCTATAAATACAAGTGTCACATTTTAACCCTCCTATAAGCTTTCTTGATAATGTTGCTAACCAATAATTAGGGTAAAGACAATTAAACCAGTTCATTGTTGTGCCAATACAACCTATTACAGAATCCATGCTGCAAATTCACCCCAGATGTTCCACCCATGTCTCTCGTGGACAAGGGCAACATCCACCCATGTCCCTCTTAGATAAGGGCAACATGTGCTGGACTTAAAAATAAGGAACCTTACCTACCTGAACTTGGCCAGGTTGTAAAGAACCTAAGAGCCATCAGCCTAGTAACTACCCATGACCCCACCAGTGGGAATCCCGGACTTCCAATAAACAATCTCCAGCCCTGCTATACCTTGCCCCAACATACCACTTCCTCACTTGCCCCTACACTACCCAATTGCACCAACCTTGATGTGCTTTAACGAGTACAGAATAAAGTAAGATACCCTGCTACAGTATCGTTCACTACTCCAGTAACAGAACCTCCACCTCAGCAGAATATATTACCTTCCAATTCCACTTCCTTAGGCCACTGGGTGTTGTACACTCTGCACTCCCCTGTCTGGGATCTCATTGCTCACTGCTCTAACAACCAGAACATCCACTGTAACAGCCTCCAGCACCTTTTGTGCTTTTTACCTTTAGGTCACTAACTGATGCCCATGTTGCACTTCCCACCTTAGCAAATTCATGCCAAAAATGTCCCATACTTCCACCAGTGGAATATTGCGAAGTAAGGGCAATGGAATTATTTGGCCAAGAGGAAGAAAACAATAAACCACCAAGTCCTAAACCCTCCCCCCAAGCCTACCTACCACACCTATGCCCCACCAAGAATCACTGACTGGATCCTGGCAGCCTCCCATAATTTTCATCAACCCTATGCAGAGATGATATCAAAGTGCTGTGCTCATGAATGCATCCCCTTTGTATATACAGACTCTGCGACCCCCCCCCCCCAATGATTCCTCAGAGGTGGATATCAACCCTTGCAACTGTGAGGCAAATTCATTATCACTATGCCCCGGTTTAACGTCTACCTTATGCTACCTGCCACATCTGGGAGCCCTAAAGCAAAAAGCCTCTACAGCCAACAACAGCTAACCTTATGAGATAAGGTCTGGCCATTCTGCTTCAGCTGGGCAGAAGCACTGTCCACATACTGCAAATAGCAGTAAAAGTGCATAACAACCATACCTTTAGATCTCCTGGAGCAAATCATCTGGACACCACTGTAAAGAAAAATGAGAGAAAGCCCCAAATATATTTTTTCTGAAAAGTTGATAGATAACCGGTGTTGCATTGAGTTTTTAGAAGGGTTCTGCCCATACCCCATGACCTATTAAATAAATGTGCCATAAATTGCAGATCTCAAAAGATGACATGTAGCAGATGACTATCCCTTTCCCTAAATCAGTCATCCAAACCTCCTAACTTGCAGTATCACACTTCCACTCATGCATGGAGGGCACTGTTCTGTTGGACAAAATGCAACTTGCTGAGAAGCAAAGTAGGTCCTGTCAAAACTCCTGTTATGCAAACACGCCAGCTGTACCCCTCAACCTCCAAAAGCAAGAACCAAACAAAACCATAAATAAAAGTGGGATAAGGCCCAAAACAGTATGACTTTAAACAGACTGCTTTTACAAACTTCAGAAAGTTGATCACATAACAAGTTTGGCATTATCATGAATTCTCTGAAGGGTATGAAGTCTGAAACCCAAGAATTTATCATTATTTTCCAACTTCAATGATTTACCACTAAGTTGCTGAAAGTGAGAGCCATCCTCGATGAGCCCCACTTGGCAACTTCTGCAATCAGTGAGCCACAAATTGACACCCCAGACACTAGGGTTTACCACAAGTGCTCAAGCAAAACATAGAGATGTAGCTGTGTAGCCATGCACGCACCCACGAAAGTTCAAACCAAACACAGTCCATAGTTTTGACCCTCCCCATCCCCCCAGCTACCAACCCCCCTTAAATACCCCAGTACCATTTGGAACAGTCATCACTAAGCTCTTTACCCTGGGTCTATATTATATATTCGAAGTTTGAAAACTTTGAACATTAAATAATCAAATTTAAATGTTAAAAGTTTTAAACATCAAACATATAATAAAAAAAAAAAATGGAAATTACCTGACTAGTGCAGGCTGGGGGACAAGACCCCCTGCTCCTCCCACACCCCCCGCTTTTTAAATATACCAACTCCGAGACTGCACTGTAGTGTGGTAAAGGGAAGATTTCCCTTACTGCACTGTAATGCAGTCTCGGAGTTAGTATATTTTAAGGGTGGGTGGTGTGGGGGTGCAGGGAGGCTTGCCTGCCCCCCCACGCCTACTGCCGTTAGTTTTGGGTTTTTTTTTTTTTTTCTTTTACATATGCTCGAAGTTTTATAACTTTGAACATTTAAATTCAATATTTTAACATTCAAAGTTATAAAACTTCGAACATATGATATAGACCCGTTTTTCCCACAAAGCCCATGTAGGCTTGGGACCCAAAACAAGACAAAAAATAGCTAAGCTACAAGAGGAACAGCAAAGAGGAGAGTCCACAGGGAACAGACATCTGTTCAGCACAGATTGAGACTCTATTTATCACAGCCCACAGTTCTGAACAAATTCAGATACTCCACAAGCTCTCTCAGCCACACATGGAAGCCAATAGAAGTGACAGCTCACCTGAAGACTTTCCAAATCACATTTAACATGTCGGTGTATTATAGGCACCGCACATACACAAATTCATGGCTCCAACTGCCATCTTGCAAAACACAACAATGCAACCATGACAATAACCTCGTGACTCACAACGGCCACAAGCTATCCCTGGGAAGCCAGTGTCCTTGCATACTTCAACACAGTCAAAACCACAATTGCAGTTTTTGTACTCTTCACTGTGAGGGACAACTGTCCTAGGATTTTGGGTTCAGCCCCACCACGTCATTCGTTACAAAGTGCATTGCAGTTCCCATTCTTGGCACTGCATTACAAACATCTGCAGCAAACACCATAAAGATCTGCATTAAAAGAAGCCTTAAAGGGAAATAGAAATTGATTGCACATTTCAACAGATTTGTCGCATCACGTCACCAACTGGTAATGAGGAATACCCCTCCCCTCCATCTGTCCTCGCCAGTGCTGCCACACTCCATTCATCTGCAAACATCACTCTATATTTTTTTGTTTCTTCTTTTCCTTGTGAAGTGAAGAACTAGCACCACTGCAACATTCCTGGCTTGAATTACTTTGATTAGGCTAAAGCAGCAGCACTGCAGGGCAACCACAAGTTCACGCCAAAATGTGATATCTTACCCAGTTAGACTCTCATAAAACTTATTTATTCCTGCCCTACACATGATCGACAAACCATGATGTCTTGCCAAAGATGGTCTGCACCTGTCACTCCTGAGATTCAGGTTACTGGCTAAAGCTCTTGCCACCCCTATAGTGCCTTTTTTAGGCAAGGTTAAAAGGATAAAACCATCACTGTAAAAGATACAAGCATGCAAAATCTGAAGGTAATGCTACTCAATGCTAGAAGTCTAAACCGCAAAATGCACTCTTTTGAGGCACTCCTAAAAATGAAGAACATCGATATCTGTGCAGTAACTGAGACCTGGTTCAAGGCTCCAGAGAGCACCACTGCAATATCAGCCTACAATTCTTGCCACACTTTTCAGCCACAAGACCAAGACCAAAACACTAAAGGTGGAGGAGTGTCCATATTCACCAGGATATTCACTCCTCCAGGCTAGTTGCCCAACACAATGCATCTGAAATTCTCCAGGTGCAACTAACACTAGGTAAGACTGCAATCCAAATTGTAGCTTGCTACAGATCCCACACCATGCCCCAAGATTCTCACTACACCTTTCTAAACATACTGGCAAATATTAAGATATAACCAAACACCCTAATACTGGGTGATTTCAACTACCCTGCCATTAATTGGGAAAACTACTTGGGTACCAACTCCTTTTCCCAACGGTTCTTGGAATTCATAAATTCTAACGCCCTGGATCAACTAATCCATTGTCCCACCAGGGGCTCCAATATCCTGGACCTGGTCATTACCAACATGGGAGATAGATGCTCCACACCAGTGGTCACCCCCTCATTGGTCAGGTTTGACCATAAGCAAATCACCTTTGACATCCACATCCCACCCCCACCCCCAGTAAGGAACCCTCCTTAAAAAACTTCTCCAAAGCCAACTTCATGCTACTGAAGTCAGAAGTGACAAACTTCACAACAGCTACGCAGACAGGATCTGGAAGTTCGATTGCAGAATCCTACACTAAGGTACTGTACGAGCACATCCACTCGTGCATGAATCGTGCCATCCCAAATAGAACCAAGATGCTCTTCTCCAAATAAAGGAAGCCAATTTGGTGGTCCCCTGCTATAAACAAACTATACAACAGAAGGAAGAAACTGTTGCAGAAAAGAGGAAAATCCCAAGATGCAAAAAACTCCCTCACCAGCCTCAGTAAGAAGCTGAGATCCCTCATAAAATTCAATACGCTCAAGCGAAAAACAAAAAAATAAATACTTGAACACAACACAAGCAGTTGATGGTGCAAATTTTCTTCTTTAATTCTGGTACCTCAGCCTTCGCCTTCTCAAGGAATACATTTGCGATAAAAAAACACCACCCCTTTTATAACACCTCCACATCAAATTTACATACATAATTGATTAATTGATCATCAACCAGCTTGTGAATACACTGAATGAAGGTAACATACACCTATACACTTTAGTTTTTGTTTCTTTTTTACTTATTTCATAAACTTATTCATGTTGAAAATTTCAAAATGCATAATTATAAAAAACATTTGTTTTTTAATAAATATATATACAAAAATGTATTGGCAGCATAACATATTAATAAACATACCTTGTGTTCCCCTGCTATAAACAAACTATACAACAGAAGGAAGAAACTGTTGCAGAAAAGAGGAAAATCCCAGGATGCAAAAAACTCCCTCACCAGCCTCAGTAAGAAGCTGAGATCCCTCATAAAATCCTCAAAAGCTAGTTACAAAAATAAAATTGCCAAAGATTCCAAAGACAACCACAAGGCATTCTATAGTTATGTCAAGAATCTAAATGGCAATGCTCAGATCTGCTCTGAGCTACAACATAATGGCATTAAATATGCTGATCCCAAAGATATTGCCAATATCCTGGCAGATCGATTTAGTGCCAACTTCACCCACCTCTCATCCCCTAAAGGGCTCATCTCAGTACCAAAAGATTGCCAATTCCGATAATCACGGCCACACAGGTAGAAACCGCACTCTCCAAAGCTAAGAATACAGCATCCATGGGACCAGATGACATTCCAGGCTGTGTACTACATGAACTACAAAATGAACTGGCACCTCACCTAAGTGTCATGTTTAATCATAGCCTCACCTCAGGCTTCGTGCCCACTGAGTGGTGCACAGCTACAGTTATCCCGCTCCACAATGGAGGATCTGCATTGGATTCCAGGAACTACCATCCCATCAGTCTAACAAGCCTGATCTGCAAGGGCATGGAACGTATTATCATGGAACTTATAAACAAAGACATTGGCAACCTTCAAACACTGGACCCCACCCAGTTTGGGTTTGTGAAGGGCTGATCTTGTCTCCTGAATCTGATTGACTTCTTCAAATCAGTCTCCAGAGCTGTTGACAAGGGTAAGATGGTCCACACAGCCAATCTGGACCTTACCAAGGTCTTTGACACCATCCCCCACTCTGGAATCATAGATAAACTTACTAAGCTGGGCATAAATCCCTATGTCACTCGATGGGTTGCCAACTGGCTTACTGACAGAACCCAGACTGTAAAAGTAGCCGACTCCAAATCCAGCTCCAGACAAGTGACAAGTGGAGTACCTCAGGGTTCAGTCCTGAGACCACTCTTGTTTGGCATCTACTTCTCTGAAGTACAGGCCAACACTAAGGGACTCTGGCTAACAAAGTTCACATCTGACAGCAACATAGGAACCATTATTGAATCCCCAAATGATGTGGATATTCTACAAAAGGGCCTTACAGAAACAGATGCCTGGTGCTAGAGCCATGGGCTCAAGCTTAATGCTAAGAAATGTATAGTTATCCCCTTTGGAAAAAAACATGTACCCATGAATTATTACATAGGTGGCAGGACACTAAACATTTATTTTATTTTTATTTTACATTTGTTGACCGGGCTAGTCTAGCTGGAGATATTTCCATTTTCAGTAGAGGCCCGGGGAGAAAAGCTCTACACAGAATACAATAAAGAAAAACATCATAGTGTTTGTAAGAAAGTTCATAAAAGAAAAAGAAAAAAAAAAAACTATAACTCTACAGCTTCCTATTATTACTAAATGAGTTAGTTACCAGTTCATACAGTTACAGTCCAAAGAACCTTATACAAACATAAAATACTTTGTATGATAAAGATACTAAATGATACTATATAAAATAAAATAATTGCTACCACACACAGTCATAGTTGAAAAACTTTGAATAAAGATAAAAATACTTTGTAAGATAAAGATACAGGGTAGGAAGTGAGCGAGAAGAGAGCTGAGAATAAGGGAAGTTAGAAGGGATAAATTATGGAAAGGAGAGCAAGTAAGACAGTCAACAAGCAAAGAAGTAATTTGGAAGACAAGTGGAAGTAGAAGAAGAAAGCCAGGTGGAGGGTAGAGTCAGTGAGAAGTAGGAGGTAGTTCAAAGTAGAGTATAAGTAGTGGAAAGTTAATCAGGTTTACTACAGGAGCACAGCCAGTGGTTTTGGAAGTGCAGTTTAATGTTTTGTTTGAAAAGAGGCAATTATGTAATCTTTGTTATGTTGCTAGGTAATAAATTCCATTTTTTACCTACTGAATTTGTAAAAAGGGAGTCACCAGCAGTGTTATTAGATTTTATAGAACTAGTCAATAGTTTATTAGAGGAGCGGAGAGAGTTAAGTTTGTTATAGGGGATTAAGAGTTGAGAGAGTATAGGGGTGTTCTTTGGTTGGTACAGAATTTTATGGGCAATAGTGAGTTGTTGGATTGCAAGATAGTTTTGAAACTCTAGCCAGCCTAGTGGTTTCAGGTTGAGACAGTGGTGTGTTCTGTAGGGGTTACCTGTAGCGAAGCGAGCAATGTTATTGTAGCAGGTAACCAATTTGGTAAGGTTGTTTTTCTTGAGGTTGGTAAAGATGGGAGAAGCATAGAGAAGAGTAGAAAGAAGATGGGAGTGAGCAATCCTAGTTCTAGTGGAAGGTGTCAGAAATGGTCTAATCCGATATAAGGATCCTATTTTTCTATTGACAAGTTTTATGGAGTTGTTAATGTGTTGGCTGAAAGAGATTATTATCAATTGTAATACCTAACAGTTTAGTGGTAGAGTCTGGAGAAATGACAGTGGCATTATTGGAGGAGATGGTGAAGTTTAAGGGGGGGGGTCTTGGTAGTGGGGGTGAAGAGGAGAAGTTTAGTTTTTTTAGCATTTAATAAGAGGAATCTACTAGAGAACCATGTTTCAACGGTATTAAAGATTTTTTGAGTATGAGAGATAAGTTCTGAGGTGGAAGATGCTGAGCAGATGAGTGTGGAATCATCGGCATATTGAATGCAGGTAGCTTGAGGGATTATTGTTTGGAGATCATTAATGAAGAAGGAGAAGAGAAGTGGGCCAAGAATGGAGCCTTGTGGAACTCTGATAGAAACAGGCAAAAGAGAAGAAATGTGGTTATTCCAGAGAACTGCTTGTTTTCTGTTTGTAAGATAAGAATTAAACCATCTAATGGCAGGGATATCAAAAGATAGGGATTCAAGAGTATTGATTAATAAAGAGTGGTTAACCATATCGAATGCTTTGGATAGGTCAATGAAGATGGCAGAAGAGTGTTACGGTTCAGATTAATAGTGTCTACAAAGGAAAGCAGGGCGGTAGTAGTACTATGATATGGTCTGAAGCCGTGTTGACAGTTAGCTATGATGTTGTGGAGAGAGAGGTGTTGTACAAGCTGATGATGGATACATTTCTCCATAATTTTGGCCAGAGGAGAGAGGAGAGCAATAGGTCTATAGTTGGAGTAGTCTATGGAGTTACCACCTTTATGGAGTGGGATAATGTGAGAGACCTTCCAGATATCTGGGATGATTCCTTCTTTGATTGTCCTATTTATGAGAATGGAAATAGGATATGCGATAACCTTGGCAGCTTTTTTTAGAAAGAGTGAAGGTAGCTTGTCAGCAGAGGGGATACAAGGTTTTAGTTTGAGAAGGAGTCTATATATGTAAGATGTAGAGATTGGATGTAGAGAGAATTTAAAGGAAGAGTTTGTAAGGTTACAAGGTGTGTGTGAGTTGTTGGCATTTAGTTGTTTAGCAAGAGCTTGTATAGTTTCAGTGAAGACTGTATTGAAGGCATCTGCAGTTAGTTGAGGGGTATCAGGATCAGCATTAAGTGGGGAAGGAGTTTTAGAACTTCCTGGGGAGAGGAGTCTATTGACTGAGGACCAGAAAAGTTTAGAATTATTAAGGTGAGTTTGTTGTAGATTGAAGTAGAATTTCTTTTTGTCAGCTATTATTGCCTTTTTGGTTAAATTTCTAAGCTGGCGGAAGTGTAGAAGATCAGGGTTATTTCTGTGGGATCTCCATGTGGCCCAGACTTTATTTCTAGTGAGAATAAGTTGTTTGGTTTCATGGGAGAGCCAGGGGGCTACTTTAGATTTAATTCTAATGATGCGTTCAGGAGCATGAATGTCAAGAATGGATAAGAAAGTAGAGTTAAAGTATAGTACTGCATTTTCGAGAGGGAGTGTTTTTAAGGGGTTCCATGGGCGGCCACGGTGGTGCAGTGGTTAGCATTGCCGCCTCACAGCAAGAGGTTCCCCGGTTCGATCCTCGGCTGGGGTGCCTTCTGTGTGGAGTCTGCATGTCCTCCCTGTGGTCGCGTGGGTTTCCTCCGGGTGCTCCGGTTTCCTCCCACATCCCAAAGACATGCTGCAGGTGGATTGGACACTCTAAATTGGCCCTAGGTGTGCATGTGAGTGTGCCTTCTGTGGAAGGTTGGGCGCCGGGCTGGCAACTCGACACCATAAAACTCCACTGCCAATTAATGTGCGGACAAGGTGATCCGCTGTGGCGACCCCTAACCGGGAAAAAGCCGAAAGAAGAAGAAGAAGAAGTGTTTTTAAGGGGTTCCAGTTACATGCACTTACATGCACACATTGAAAGTGAGATGAGAGACTTAGGGACACAGGTGGAAAGTGGTCTCACTTTCGATAACCACATCACCACAACAGTCAGGAAATCCTTCTATGTGGCACAACACATCACTAAGGGCTTTTCATCCAGAAAAAAGGAGGTCATTGTCCCACTGTACTCATCCCTCATTAGACCCATTATAGAGTATAATGCCCCATTTGGTATGTACCTCACAAGACATCTGCAACAGCTGGAAAGGCCACAGAAATACCTCACTAAAAGAATCAGAGGCCTAAAGCAGATGCCATATGCTGACCGCCTAAAAAAACTCCAGCTATACTCTGTGGCATATTGTCTACTCAGAGGCGATCTCTGCTTACCATACAAGGCCATGTCAAACCCTGAGCTGTTGGACATGCTCCACTTAAAGAAATCCCAATCCCTCAGAGCCACACACTGCAGGGATCTAAACCTTGTCATCACAATGAACAAAACATGCTGGAGGGATAGGTTCCTGACCCAGAGACTCCCCATACTCTGGAATAGACTGCCCATACATGTCAAGCAGAGCTCCTCCTTGGACCTCTTCAAAAGGAACCTTGATGATTGTATGGGAGATAGGAAATTCACCCCGGGAATCACTTCAGTCGCCCTGCTAGACAGGGGCCCAGAGAAGTAAATATTGTGGGAAGAAATATCCAGGGAATTGTTATAGCTAGGCTTGCATAGGCCCTAGGGCCGATAGCCTATTACCAACCTATGAACCTATGTACCTATGAACTTACCTCACTTGCTCCCAATCATCCTATTTTCCTATTTAACACTCCCTGTCTCCACTTAGACTCTTCCTTTATCCTTCTAAAACCCATTACTATTTTTATCTAAACCTCCCCCCATCTGAACATATCCTTGGACAAATTAGTCTGTTACCAAACCTCATTATCTCTGATATCATTATCACTGACCCCACAAATATATTACTGCTGCTTACCGCTACCTATGCATATCTTGGAAATACTGTCGACCATTCTTCATCATTAACACACACAAAGAGAACTAGCTCTTAGCAAAGTACTGACAAGGCTTAAAATCAACAAAAGAATTTCTAGTCTTCTTATCCTAGATGCCAGAAAAGCAATTGCTCTCAAAGCATTAATATCCAGACTTAAACATAGCAGTCCCTTCACTGCAGTATTCTCTTGTCAGAATACTGTACTTCTGTAGCAGAGAAAATGCAAAACAAAGTACTAAGACTCATTCATTTGAGCAGTAGATGTGAGCATCACTGCATCACAGTAAGAGAACACAGGTGACTTGCTATCATGGTGGCAGCATTACTGTTCCTAAATCCAACTATATTTACATTACTTCCTGACAGATATTGCTTTCTTCTGCAATATAAGCAGGCTACTGGGGAAAAAATCTATACCCTTCAAGGTTCTGAAGGAATTTCATTAATTAAGCCACATTCAAACTTTCTATCACTGAAACAACTTTTGACAAACACACACCAGCCTGCTGGAATAATAACCCTGATTAAATTAGAAAACTGACAATGTTTCTTTGCAGAGTGTACGACAATATTGATTATAGGTTATTCTTACATATTCTGGGTGTCTAGCCAAGCTGCTATAGGATCAGGAGGAAGGCTGTTGGCCTTCAATACAGCTGCATAGAAGGTGATTTGGAAAGGAAATTGAGGTATTCTATGGAGATGCCGTTTGTCTTTGAACAGATAAAGTGGGCAGTTTCTAGTATTTAAGGTGATTTGATACTTGTGAAGTGATGTTTGGGGTACTATATCTAAATGGAAAGGATTGCCTTGGGATAATTGGGAATTTTTTTCTTGTACGGTAGAAATTTCCAGGGGATTTAGTTGCATTGTCTGCTATCACCCCCATGCTTTTTTATAAGTGAAACAGTCAAGGGATCAGCATTAGACACACCTAGGTGGTAGTATTCATTCAGTGGTGAGGGCAGTTCCTTCTTTGGGTTTGTCAGTGTTGGAACATCTGGGACTTTTCAGATAGGGACTTGGTTTAGTCTAAGTAGGATGGTGTCCTTTTAAGTTCATAGTTCAAGTGAAGAGGTTGCAGACAGTGTGGAAACGTTGGAGTTAAAAACTGCCAATTAAATAGTCTGTCCAGCAGTTTATGGTTATAAATATAGATCCCTTCTCCCATTTTGATTTGCAAGCTTAATGCCAGAGGGGAACGGTTGGGCATAGCTCTGGAGATTCCTGCTGTGTTTAGAGATAAAGGGGGCAATGTTTAACTCGACTCATATTAGTAAACAGTCTTTAGGAAGTTGCCATTACACATTTCTGTTCAGTTCATAACTGATGTTACACATTGTTACCTTGAGTTCAAATAAAGATTGTTGCTATGGTCTGGAAAATAAATGTGTAGGTCACATGTCAGTTAGAGCTGTCATTTTGGCTACAGCAGGGGTTCATGGATAATAAGGGTTTGCCTGGCGGACATTTTTGTCCACAAATGCATGTCAGAGAAGATGAGTAAGTATAGTAATGGCATGGTGAGTAGGCCTTAGATGTACTTTAGAAAGGGAGGAAAGCGCATCGGTGAACGAGCCTTCTACTGACTAGGTGTAGCTGTCTGGAACAAACTACCAGCAGAAACAAGGCAATCAAGATACTCTTACCAAGTTTAAGATGTCCCTTTCTGAGCAACTGTTCAAGTGCTTCAAAGGTATTGTTTAACTCTTCAAAATGCTTACAATTCTGAAATGCTTAGTCTCTCAATTGTTTTCCTTTACCATTTAATTCTCCTTACTCCTAAGTTCTTTAATTAGTTTATAGGCCTTGCTCGGTAAGCTCTACTTTTTTACTCACTAGCATTTTATTTTTTTCCCTAGGAAATTCAGTTTTAAACATTTAAGAAACAATTATGTGTAGCGAAACTGCACTGCAACCCATGTAACTCATAAAACTTAATGTAAACCTGGAACTTTATTAGAAATATATAAGACCTGTATAATATTCTACTTTAAGAAACTGTATAGTAGATGTATGTGATCTTTCTAAAGTTTTACAACAATGTAAACATAATTCTCTATCATTTGTGAAGTGTACAACATAAGTTTACTTGTACTGTCTACTGCTTATGAGTCCAGGTAATGGCTGAAAAAAATCTCTGGACTGGTTCACCTACCTGGTTACCAAATAGCAAATAAATATATTAATAATAAATAAACATATTAATAATAAGAAGCCAGGAAAGGAAATGAAAATGATGTGAAAATTCAATCTTATTGTTGTATTTGATTGTACACTATCTATTTTTTACCTTTGTAGAATTAATCTTTATCCATCTTTTAGGCATTATTTTTGTCATTGTTTTCAGTTTTAAATTCTTTATATACACAAATTGGCAATGTATTTAAAATGTATATGTAGAGCTTTTTGTACTTGTATGTGGGGCTTTTCCTCCTGGACCTCCACTAAAAGTGTGTCTCTGACTCAGTGGACTTTACCAGTCAATAAATAAATAAATACATAAATAAACAAATCAATAAATAAAAGTATCAAAAGCAAAACTTTAAATTATTACACAAAAGTCTGAAGAAGGGTTACTATTGGCAAGCTGCTCTAAAGGATGAATAGAAACTTGAAACAAAGAGTATTGTCAAAGATAATCCTCTGAAATACTTTAACTAAATTCCTTCAGAATTACAGAGATAATTTGGACAAAGTACAGAACCATCTTTCAACAGTGTAAGATGGATTAAATGCTGCCTAAAAGCAAAACAAACAGAATAAACAAAAGCAATGATGATTCTTGATCGTAAATGAGTAACGCCTTCTTTTGAAGTAGGACTAATAAGTAAATAAATAAAACATTAAACCAACTTGAAAACTTTTGATTCAAAATAGTAATGGCCATTAGACTGGAATGCATGATCCACTCGTATAGTACTGTGAGGGGACAATCCATTAACTGTAAGCGAGCTGAGACAGATTGAAATATACCATATCAAGTTACCCGTTTATTTCCTTTATTCAAAGACCAAGCAGGAAACAAGCCATAAAGGTGAGGGTTATTTCAATAAACAATAACCATGAAAGAAATTTAAATTTATGGGAAGGAATGAAATAAACTATGAAAACTATAATAATAATGTGCCAGCTTCATTGCTGTAAAAAGGATGAAGTACTGGCTATGATCTAGGTGATCTAAGTATATTTAGTGGGTCAGGTTACTGCTGAAGCTGGTTGGAGGATGAAAAGAATGACAAGGCTTTGGGAGAGGGAAAGGGTCACAGTGGGGACCAGAGATCTGAGCAATAACTGGGATATATGATCTGACAAGACTTACATAGCAACTCTAGGGTGAGTTAGTGGTAATGCACAGGAGGTTGAACAAAATAATCTGCAGTAGCCTTTCAGTTAAAAATGCCCACGTGTGGGGACATGGGTCATCCCTGTAATGCACCCAAGAAAGCTAGCCTTGGCTTGTGGAAGTTGCAGCTCACAGGCCCTCTCTTCTGTCATGAGACCCACAAGCCAGCTATAGTGGTCAGCAACCCAGACCCAGCATGGTTAGTCAGAGGCAACTTGATATAAGCATGCACAATACCAGGGGATTTCTGTGACTTAAGGTAGTTCTGCATCAATGGCAGGGAACAATCTCAAAAGATATGAATAACATGGACTGGAAAAAATGAAATGTATAAGCACAAAGTAGTTGACAACTATTGCCTTACAGTACCCTCTTCAAAAAAAAAGAAAAAAAAGAAGAAAATGTGAATATCTATAAATATTTACAATAATTAATTAAGGACCTTTTTTTCTTTTACTCACACCATATGGTCAGTGGCTTTTGTTCAGATTCATAATTTATTTATTTATTTATTTATTTATGTATTTATGTATTTGAAATTTGTTGACCAGGTTAGTCCAATCTGGACAGAACCCTTTTTCAGTGGAGACCCAGGGAGAAAAACTCCACAGTAAATACAGTTAAATTGAGTTGACATATAATAATACAAATAATAATACAACAAAATCACATAGACATAAACAATAACAAGTTAACGTACATACCGATTAGAATATAGATTTCAGCATGAGGTGGTACAGATGAGAGAACAAGAAATAATACAGATAGACATTTAGCTATTGAAAAGTTATATACCAGAAGAAAATTAGACTGGCTGTGAATAGGAGAAGAGATTGTCAAGTATGAAAAGAATTTTTAAGAGTGTAGGATAGAAGCACAGAGGAAGGAAACACGGGTAGCAGAGTTGCAATAAAGAGATCATATTTTTTTTTTTTTGCATAGATAG
>NC_056732.1:871558940-871568940 GCF_019279795.1 Protopterus annectens
ACAGTGTTTTTTTTCTGGACTGAAACAAGACAACACATATTCCCATTCATGAACATTATTGTCCTCCACAGATTAAGAATGCGTTAGAACTTAAAAACATAGTATTGATGTCATTCATCATGTTCTATATAATCCAGTTTTTGCTATTTTTGGTTCTAGCATTTCCATTGACTGTGTTCTTAAGGACTTATTAATCGAAAGGCTGTCTTTTCCTTGTTTCATTAACAACTGGAGTTCCCTCATACTATCTTTTTGTGGTTCAAATTATACCAAATGATGGTGCCCCCTGTGTGCACTATTTACCTCCCCCATCTGGAAGATATCACTATAGGGTAAGCAGAGTTGTCAGTTGCTAATTATTGCTCAAAGGAATGTTTCATGTATCATTTAATTTTTCCTTTGTACAAACCTACTACAAGCCCTAACTGTGCATATGGGGAACAACAAGCTGGTAAACCTGGTATACCCTCAGGTCAGTTACAAAAATATGGAGATTTTAGTGCAGGTAACAGGCCTCCTCTGAGGATTAATTCTACAGTCACGCTGTAGAATATTCATATACCACATTCCACTGCAGATCACTCCTAACTGGCTTTGTCTTTCCAGTGCAGGCCAGAAATATAGAAACAGAAAATTTGAGTTATGGTACATAATGTGGGATGGAGTAGAAATTTGAATTTATAAGATGCTATTGTGTAGGCGATAGAAGCCTGGCATGGTGGGGTGTGTATTCTTTACAAACTTATTAAATGGCTGTCTTTCAAATCTAATAAAGTTTTGACAGCAGCAACTGCTCCACAGTCCTTGCCAATTGTTAAAGACAGAAAAGAGGTTTCTTAATCACATTGCACCTGGCCTGGAAATACAAGTATCTCTATAATTATACACAATCATGGGTGTTGGTTGATGTCACAGTACATTTTAGTCCATTCTGGTTTAAGGGACCAACTGCTTACAGTAACTTACCTCCATATCTTCGAGTCCTCCAGGTTCTAGCTTACATAACAGAATCTTCAAGGTCAGTCAGTAGTTTGTGTTCTGAGAAGGGAGTGGTATCGTATACATGCATTTACATTAGGCCTCTTATGCTTTAGCGCCACATTGCTTTTTGTACGTGAACTATTGGCAGGTTTTTTTTTTTTTCTTGTTTCCTTTCTCTGTTTTCTGATTGCCTGGTAGTCTTTATCCACCATGCTTAATAAGCTTCTCACCAGAGGCCACTGGAAATGAAAAGGTTTCAGCTTTCCTAAAGGGCATATTTACTAATTACTGATTTGTTATATGTCTGATTTAAAGTTTGGTGAACAACGATACTTCTTTTTTTATTTTTATTTTAGAGACCCCTCGGGTGATTTCATTTATAATTTCTTTCTGCTTAGTTTTTCTTTAGTTTATTTTTATTGTGGTTTGGATTTTTCTCTTACTATAAAGCAGTATAAAGCTATATGTCTGATGCCTCTTTCTTAGCTTCCACGTTGATTTGTAGCAAAACTTAGTCCTTCTTACAAATTTCATGTCAGTCTCTTACTATTTTCATATGTCTGTGTCTCTGTGTGTCTGTTATTTGCTATTATAATTATAAAAAAAATAGAAAAAAGTTGTTAAAATCTGTAATGCTGAATATGTCGGAAAGTATCACACTCTAAAAAAAAAAAAGGAGGGGGTAGAGAGAAAGGCATCCTCATGCTGTGCGTTTGTAGCTGACATGCTGTGTTGGCTTATCATTAAACTGCACAATGCGTTAGCACCTTTATGCTTAATAAAACAGAGACAATAAAGAGCAGATTAGATAATTACAATAAAAATAAACAATGAAAACTGCTGTCTGAATCAATTTGTTTTGTTCACCTCTGTTGACACTTTTCATATGGCACATTTGTTATTGCAACAGATAAACTATAAGGTCAGAGAGATGGCATAATACAATATTCTGCTTATGAATGTTGCTATAAGATATTTGCAGGGGACGTAATACTGTTCAAGTTAAGAACAGCGGGATTCTGACCCGAAATTCATGCAACATATTATCCCTAGCAGATAATTAAATTTAACAATATTCGCCTGTAATACTCCTGGAAATACCTTACTGAATAAATTAGATTTCATTTTCTTTGTAATAATGTGGCCTCTTTTCATCAGTCCCAGCAGATGAGTTTTCAGCTGACTCTTGAATGGAATTAGCGTACCTTGATAAATGGTATAATACAACATAAATAGTTCTTAAGAGTTGGTTCTAAGTCTTAACTGTAAAGTATTATATATTCCCTGGTTACCTGACTTAATTGCAAAATTTTGTCCTTGTGCATTGAACACACTTCACAGCTCATTAAACAATAAACTGAAGTAGCCAGTGCAAACATGCTTCTAATAGAGCATTTGAATGTTGCACAGATGGCTTCATTTTATGTATCTGGAGGGATAAATGTCCATTTAAAAGGAAAACTGTTTATTAGAAAGGTGACATCCTACTTGTATCATTTTTGGAATATCTACAAGATACTGGAGAACTACATTTTTAACGTAAATGGTTGCTGCAAGAGTTCACTCTTATAAACTGCTCTGAAAGTGATATAACTAATACTCAATCAAGGTGTCTCCCAAATAGTTTGCCCTTTCTTGGAAAATAGTGTCTAGATGTAAGCATTTGCATTTCATTTTGTGTTGTAATGTTCATTGACAAATGTGCTGGCATACATATTTAAGTACTGAAGCATTTTGGGAAAGTAGTATTGGTCAAATCCTAATAGCAGGTTATTTCTGTAATGTCAAAAAGAAAGAAGTGCAAGGGGTGGGTTACTGACATACCACTAATTTTAAAGTGAACTTAAACAATATGCTGTAGAATAACATGATGAGTATAGTATTTCAGCAATCCTGATTGGATGAGAGGAGACAGACACCTCATGTAAAGTTACAGCATCAGTATTTATACAAGAATTACAGAGTACCCTCAGTCCCTCAAAGAAGAAAGAATAAGAAAGATTTGAATCTGCTTTTATCTGTCTACATGCATGTGCATATATGTAGGGGAGTGTACATAAGTAGGTATAAGTGCGTCTACATGTTCATGCATGTGCGCATGTGTGTCATGGGTGTATCTCTCTGAATATTATGTGTATACATACAAACACACACAGATATACATATATATATATGACATCCTATTTAAAGTTGTCTAATGTGAAAAAACTTGATATAAAAAAGCAGTCATAAAAGATTTAAAACACACAATATCCAGAGTGAAGTGTATATGCCCTTTCCTCACTGTAGTGCAAAACCCAACAGAAACTTATGTTCTGGTGATAACATGTCACTTAGTATAACTAAATTCAAAAATACAGCAGAAGACTCGTATTCCAGCTGTATCTTGCTGATGTGGAATTCTATTCCTCCCTGTTTAAGACGAATTATGAACTTACAATCTTTTAAGTGTGAACTGAAGCAAGACCTTGTAATACTTTGGCTGTGATGTTTACCACCCATGGCTAACAGCAATCTATCTGAACCTGTTCACACCTCTATCTCCACTACAACTTAATTTTGATATCTAATGTAACCTTCACTTGTAACTAATCTACTAATATACTCCATATCTCTTATCTCAGCTACCTCAATGCAGTACTTAAACTCATTTGCATTAACATCTTAAAATCTGCCTCCTCTAAGTAACCATTGCAAATTACCTGTTGTATCTTTCCCACATAGGTGATAATCCCTGACCAAGGCTAGCTTACTGTTCTGATTCTATTACAGGAACCTCCTGAACTATTCTAAATATAGGATGCACAAATAATTTACCATTTCCTATGGCAAAGTATTACCCAAGAACAAACTCATGTATAATATCAGATTGCATCTCCCTTTTTGTATTATATGATATTATTCTACACTATTTTTGTACTTGTGTATATTATTGTTATATTCCTGTTTGTGTTCCTACTTTGTTTCCCATGTTGTCATTGCATTATATTATCTACTGTACTTGTTGTTAATGTAATTAATCAATTAAATTTTGTGTCAGACTTTTCTCTTTGGGCATCTGCTGAAAAGGGGTTTCCATGCCTTGTTGGACAAATGAAGTAAATAAATAAATGTTTTTTGGAGTTAGTGTATTTAATTAGCAAGGGGTGTGGGAGCTTGCTCCCTGTAAAAGAAATATTATACTTACACGCGCACACACACACACACACACACACACACACACACACACACACACACATATACACACACACACACACACACACACACACACACACACACACACACACACACACACACACACATATATATATATATATTCCATCTACTGACTTAATTCTAATCTTATTATCAAATTAATTGAACTGCTTATTTGCAATTGAACTGTTTCTAAATGAAAAGTTAATTTTGTGCTGTATCTACAACTTTGTTACTGTTTTTCCCCCCAGAAATTTAGATTGGTTCAAACATATATTTCTTTAGGATTCTGAGTACATTATCAATCAATATATTTTAATTAGACAAAATGCCTTTAATTGTAATCAAAACGCTACAGCCTTAAATTTTTATTTCAAAATTATTGAAAGTAACAGTTGGCTTTACTCTGTGAAAAGGCAGCATAAAATCTAACTAAAAACACCAGCCTTTTGGCTGGCTTTGCCTTTTGTAGACAACAAATCAGTTATTCTTACTTCAGTTCATGGTTCCTTTGGACTGCCTTCCAATGTCAGCAAAATTTGTTATATCTCACAAGTGTTCTTCATACAGCAGATATATTTACTCTTGTTTGAATCTGTTATGGTTTTCTTCATAATTACAGCAAAACCAGCAGTTTCTTCCATAGTCTCTTTTGTTTTCTTCTGAGCAGCTTTGAGACACAGAGATCACATTTAGCTTTTGACCCACTTAACTTCATTCTTAAATTTCACAGTAAGGTCCCTCTGTGTATAACTCAGTTCTTTAATTTTAACATTATCAATATGGGTTGGATAGCCATGTACTCTTTTGATATGATTGGAAAGATAACCCCTTTTAGCTAGAGTCAAACTCAGTCTCTAAATTACACCTCATTTTCTGAAGCACAAATGAAAGGATGCCATCACCTGGCACCTCCTCAGCCCAGTTGAAGGGGGTGTGACTGTGTTAATGGGCAGTTCCAGGTGGCCAATCCAGTTTGAATGATTTCTCAAATCCATATTGCTTGACTGCTTTTTCTTGACCTCCAGTCCAATAACTCATTCAAGTCTCTCTCTTGTATGCAGACAACCTGTGGTAATGCCCAAATGTAACACTTGCTCACCCATTTATGTGACAGTCTTAGTTCCCATGAACAGAGCTGTGCCTCAGATTGTAACAGTTACACTTTTCTTTCCTCTTCCCCCACATATTACCTCTGTGCATATTTAAGCACTTGTAAATATCAGAGATTATCTCTACTACTATAGTATGTATAGACAGAAGTACTTTAGGTACATTACTTTTCATCTTACACAAAAGTTGCACAATCACAGGTAAACCATACTATCGGGTAATGCATATAATTTATCTTCTAGGTATTGCTTTGCATATGGTGCACTCTTTACAGAGATCTTCCACAGTTGTAGGTATCCCCTGAAATGTTCCTTTACCACTGCCACATTCGTTAGAGTACATTATGTGATATTTTGTAGTTAAGCATTCAGGTTGATAACATCTATAATATTTTAGTCCACTCAGTCTATCAAGCGACCTCTTCTTTGGAACAGGGTACTGTGTAATGTCATTATGCAATTGATATTTGTCCATATCTAAAATTAAAGACTCACAGCTTTGACTTGGAATACTCTTCTGGTTGCCCTTCTCTGGTACATCAGACGATGACCCCATTGTCATCACATGTCCTTCAGTTAGGGTTCCTCAGGATATCTGTATGGATTTCCTCGACCTCAAGCATTTCAAGCCTGACACTGCCATAGTACGAAACATCTTCTTCTGCACAGCATTGGAAATCAATCATGGGGTACCACAAGACTATTTCTTCATCTTAGTTTGCTTGTTCGATTTTCATCTCTTATCCTTACCTCCTTTATTTCCCCACAGGGCCTTTGATTATTCTTAGTGCATCACGATAACACCTTTCTCGTTCTTCATCTTTTTACAAACCACCAACAGATGATACAGCTGCATGATGTTCTCTTCCTTTACTTCTACTTTCAGTCCACTAGCTTGATTAATGCTACTTTCTCCATCTTAAAGGCACTGCTTTATTTGAGTATACAATAACAACATGTATTCCTGCTATGTAACGGTGGCCCCCAACTCTTGATTATTCTTTTGCATTTCTTTCATTCACTTGCAAATGCACTTCTTTCATTTGCAGGTACTTTATTTGTTCCAGTAAGATCTTGTGATGCCTTGTGATCAGCTCCAATGATAATTTAGACAGGAAATAATACATTTTATTCATCAGCTAACTCCTCTTACAGTAGACTCAAGGCTCTGTAGTTTTCCTACTTAATTCCTTAATTGCGAATGCTTTTCTCAGCAGGTAAATCAACAAACAAATTCCCATCCCTGTGGCTTCTGACTTGAATTTTAATTTTATTCAGCTGATTGTTTGCTCATCACATGAAGTTTAGAAATGTCTTGATCTGAGTTATCTTGCATACAATGTGCATCACACACCCTCTATATTACACTTTTAATGACTCCAGTGCATGATTTTCCTGTGTCTAGGATATCAGAAATTGTCTTTGTAGTGGAATAAATTAAGACTGACATTTTCTGATATTTCCATCTGTATTGTTTCTGTCTAGAAGACAGCTTTGCATTTATATTTTCCAGCTTATACTTCTGTCTCTCTCACTGACCTATTCATCCTCTTCAGCTGCTGTATGATTGGCTATGATTTCTGCTTTTTTGCATGGTGACACAGTTTCCATGGTATCTGTCTGTTTTGTACTATTGCCATTTTTTATAAGCTGTACCTCAGTTATTAAAGCACTTACAACTCTGGGCTGTAATACGGTGTAACAATTACAGTTTTTTTTAAGTCTTGTTCTCTTTGCTCATTGGTTATTTACATGCAGCTATCACCTGGTTCTTCTCAGCAGACCTTACAAAAGATACAAATAGTATTTTTACTTTAGTTTCGACTTCATAATTGGACTGAATTCTATATTAAGTACATCTGAGGCAAAATTAACACTGCATGTTTTACTTAAGTCTGGTCCTGCAACTTTAGGTCCTACATTTGTTTAGGCTACATTGACACAAGGTTCACTAGTCTGCACTATAACAAAGTTATGTTTAGCTATCTTTATGGCATTTAGTCCATGAATTTCTCCAGTATTTTAATCTACTTTTTCTTTCTATTAAACTCTTTAACAGAGGTTCCATTTCTGTGTTGGTTTTATAATGAGTTTCCCATAATGCAGCATTTCTGTTAAGTTCCCTTTATTTATTAAGTGTACTGTTCATTATCGGGGTTAGCATTTCTTCTTTTCGTTTTAAAGTCTGACTTGTTTGCAAGGAATGAGAAGATGGTGTTTGTTCATATTACTTTACTGTTTAATTCCTGCTAACAGGAGTTTTCCAAATTCAACAATTACTAGTAAACTTTGTCCTGACCTTTATGTATAGCCTCAATATTTTTACACTTACTGGATAGTAAATTAACAGGATCATACTGTTTAGTCAACTTCAATATAATTTTGTTTTTACTTCCTGGAATACAGTAACATAGCTTTCATTACTTAACATTCTTTTACATTTTTTCCCCAGTCCAGTTTGTGCAAATTGCATTTAATTCACTTTTTGTGCATCTCTATCCTTAATTATATATGGCTTTTTCATGTTCTTTATCAGTGAGTGTCAAATGTTTGCTTTCATTTAGATGTTCAGATTTCATTTATTATGTAAGCTGCACCGAAGCATTTCAATTTTACCTCACGGAACAGCAATAACTTTTGGATAGTTATGATTTCTGCATTCACTCTCTTTGATTTCTGATTTTTGCAACTCACTTTCAGTTTACCCATTCGGACATTGCCTTTAAGTCAAGGACATTGTAGTCAAACCTTTGTACATCTTGTAATATATCTTCTTTATCAGTTTGTAAATACCAAATATCAGCTTAGGTGTGAACCTAGAATCTCTTCTGTCTTTCATTTTACTCCATTCACTATGTTCCCTAAAGCTACTATTTTGTTGCCTTTGTTTGGAACAACCATTTTCCATTTTCTTTTGGTATAAAAGAGTGAACTTTAAATAGTTGCTCACATTGCCTTTATAACTGTTTTTCTACAGCTACATTTTCTACATCTTTATTTTCTTACCTTCTGATTTTAGAGAAGCACAAATTTGCTGACATTGTTGGATTTTTGCTAGTGCCACACACATTTCCTTCATTGACTTCTTATTCATATGTGTAGTATCCAAAATAATACTTTTGTTTCATTAAGAAAATTCAGACTATTTATTTGAAAAATCTAGAATTTTCTTTATCTGATTTACTTTGATAGCTTTTCTGCTGCTTGAGCCTAGTCATTAACTCTGCGTGCTCATCTTGAAAACAAGCACAGCACTCAGAAGTTGCATTATATCATTTTTGGATTAGTTTCCCCATAGAACCATTGTATTGTTATTTTCAGAAATAATTTGTTCCAATTTATAGTGTAGCTATAAGCACATCCTGTTCACATTGGCTGCCACAAAGTTTCAGCACCCACTGAAAAAGTGTTTCAATTCATTTTCCCTTGAGATTTGTTTAGTAATGTATGGTACTTACGTATTATTGCGACCAGATTTTCACAGTTGCGAATTTCGCATACTTCAATAGAAAGAAGCCCACAAAATGCTGTGAGGTGGTATTTTGAGTCTTTTTTGCTAAGGAATAAGTTTAATTTCACTTCAGGAAGCCAAACAATTCAGAAAACACTATTTCCGTCTTGACGTGCATTACACATGCACACTTGAATTGTTATGACCGCTAGCTTACTGACCAACGGCTTTTTTTTCAGTGTGTGGAAGGAGAATTCCTCATGGAAGGAGCGCGCATACACAGGGACTAAGCTTCAGTCTCATTTTTTTATTTTTTAAAGGTACAAACTTTTTTTTTTTATTTTTGTTCAGGTACAAATGAACATGGTGCTACATGCCACAAATGACAAAAAGAAGCGCATTTAGGCAGTAGGATGTTTTTCAGTGCTGTTCTTACTAGGGTTAATCAGGAAGTGATTTTCACTTTAACTTTCATAATTTCTAAAGAATGGGCAGTGCTTCCCAAACAGGGGCACTTTCTTACCAGCTGGAGTGAAAATCTTCATACATAAAGGAAGCACTCCTCCTTGCGAGATGTAACTTTTGCTAGGGTGACAGGGTGTATTGCATGACTCGCTTTCCTTTTGCTGACATCGTGGTGAGAACTGCAGTTCTTACAAGGTGGTGCGCCACTGTTGAGTTTCAGAAAGTATGAGGTGTGTCACACAAAAGTTTCACACTTAGTCCTCTTCCTGGTTCATACCCACTGCAACAGAGTAATGCTTACTTCTTCACAGACCCCTTATTATGTTAAGCAATCTGTTTCAAAACACACATGCCAAATTATGGCAGTGCTAAAATCTGCTTGCGATAATACGTAAGTACCCCCAAATACTAGTGTTGAAAACAGACTTTTTATCATTCACCCTTGTTCACTTGCTTGATTTTGATTGGAGAGACAATCCACTTTGCTTTCCTTATCCATTATACTTACAACTTTAAAACAGGTTTTGTTATCTTTGCATATTCTTTCAGTAGATTTACAGTGCTAAATTGTCTTCTGGTAAATGACCGTCTCACCGACACAAGACATTCTCTGTCTTATTTAGTAAAAGGTAATCTCAAAGTTGCTGAGCGTGATGCCTAGTATGCCTTTGAAGAGCAGTCCAATCAACTGTTTCAGAGGGGCATGTAAGATTTCATCTGGCTAGCAAGCAATTAATATCTGAATTGTCTTGTTAAGTGCCAGCACAAAGCATTGTGAAGTTTTCAGTCTTCTGTC